>NC_040899.1:17326159-17626159 GCF_900634795.4 Betta splendens | reverse complement strand
TAGCATGCCGTTAGGCCTTTGCACTTTAGAGCTACAGCTGGTCGATCGCCACAATAAGAAAATGCAGATGAAAACGGTTATGTTTGTTATTACCCTGTCCTTTATCACAACATAAATCAACTTGTGATTTGGGGTTATGTCATTGTTCTATCAAATTCTAACATGATTAGTTGGAATGATAACTGTGTTGTGTTGCAAGCTTAGTTGCTAATTAGTCACATCTCTACAATAACTGCTGCTTATCTGGTCAGTTACCTATAGCTTGTGTAGCCGAGTATCTTACGTGGGCTAAACTATACATTCATAGATGACAAGACTACACACATAAACAGAGCACAAGTAAATTCGCACATAAATACTTTAAACAGTCTGCTACATACGTCCCCCCTCACAAATAAAGTCCCCTGTTGTATACAACAAATCCAAACAAATATCCATAAAAAAGCAATACTATATAAGAAACTTCGCCAAAAATACCAGAATAAAGTACACGTAAACAAACAGGGTAATACACAAAACACTATCTGCACATTCAGACATGTATATTGGGAGAAGGGAAAGAAAAGAACATGAACACTCTCCCACACAGAAAGACTAGGTGTAACTAACACCACACAAAATCTTTCAACTGGCCAGGCGGTCGACCAACTCTCCCAGATCTACTAACACTCGGCCTAAACGTCTTACCAGAACACTGAGAGTTAGGCAAACTACACGAACTGGCCTGAGGAGAGGGAAGTTCTGCTGCCCCAAAAACCTCAGACTCCATCAACGTCGATGGATGATCAGACAGAGGTTGGTTTTGATTAACAGGCAATGAATAAGGTCTCAACCTATTGTAATGCACCACCTGAGCCATCTCATCAGCATCAAAAGGGTTTACAATCCTGTATGTCAATCCTGGTTCCCCACATGAATCCATGACTTGTACAATCTTGTACGGGCCCTTCCAATGAGATGCCAGCTTCATGCGGCTCTCAACCGGGTTGCTCAGCCACACCATAGCATCCAGCTCATACGCCTGGTGCCGCAAAGCATCATCATGATACAGCTTTTGACGATCATGAGCCACCTCACCATGCATTCGCGCACCACTAAAGGCCGTGTTCAGGCTTTCCAGCAATGCGGAAACATACTCAGCATGTGAACCCAAAGCCTGAGTATCCAGGGCACGAGTTAAAAGTACATCAGAGGGAACCCGAGCTTCCCGGCCATGGAACAGGAAGAATGGTGTAAAATGAGTGCTGGAATGAGTAGTGGTGTTGTACGCAAAAGCCACATGCTTCACATAGTCATCCCATTCCCCCCATAAGTCAAAAGAGTTTTAGCCAGTTGATCAATCAGAGTCCTGTTGAAACGCTCCACCATGCCATTCGACTGGGGATGGTACGCTGTGGTGCGAGTCTTTTTGATGTCAGTAAGATGACAGAGAGCCTTCACCACCTGCGACTCAAATTGCCGACCCTGATCGGGATGTAAAGTCTCAGGAACCCCATGCAGTAGGACAAAGTCCTCAAACTTACAGCGTGCAACCGTCTGTGCTGACTGGTCGTGCATTGGATAAAGGTTGACAAATTTTGTGAAGTAGTCCTGAAAAACCAACACATACCGGTTACCCTTAGAAGTCACGGGCAGCTCTAAAATATCCATAGCCACCCTCTCAAAGGGCTGACAGGGATCCACCCATCGGTGCACGGAGAGCAGGAACAGGATTTCGGAATGTCTGACAGGCCACACACCGCTCACACCACTCTTTAATGTCCCTGAACATAGTAGGCCAATATCAAAATTGCCTAGCCCGCTCCCACACACGCTCTGAAAAGAAATGTGCAGCGGTTGGTGCACCATGAAGCTGCAGGAGAACATCAGGGACAAGTGTAGCAGGAACAACAATCTGGACCACAGGTTCACCCACGACAGAGCTCCTCCTTAACGGCATAACAGTCATTAATAATATACAGACGGTTGAATACAGTCCAAAGTCAACGTAACCACAGAAAAGCCCCCTTCAACTTACACCTCGAAGGTCTGTGGGATCGTGACACCCACTCCAGAACAGTCTCATTGTCAGGGTCTGCCTCCTGCAAGGCTCTAAGGTCAGCTGGATGCTAAGACAGAGAAGCAAAGGGAGACAAGTCTACAGTTCTGTCTGAATGTTCTGCGAGTCCTCCAGCATTGCAGCATCAGCCAGAGTAGAGACAACAGCAGAATGTGGCGGTTTAACAGCTGCATGGTCCGAACTCACTACATTCACGTGCAACGTGGCCTGGTGAGAGCCCTCTGCCGCGCCAATGTCAGTTGTCTCAGGGCGGCGGGACAGCGCGTTCGCGTTCATGTGACGCCGCCCCTACTTGTGCACAATATTCCAATTGAGGGGGTCAAGCTCCAGTAACCATCTCGCCCTTCTTCCTGTTGGGTCATTTTCAATGGAAAAGCATTGAAGAACCAACAGTGGACGATGGTCGGTGACAAGGGTGAACGAAGCAAGTCCAATATAATGCCTGAACTCCCTGGCTGCCCACACAATAGCCCACAGTTCACGATCAAACGTGGACCAACGTTTTTGAGAGGAATTCAGGGTACGGCTGGCGTATGACACAACATGCTCACATCCATCCCTGTCCTGTGTGAGAACAACCCCAACAGCCATGTTAGAAGCATCTGTGTACACTTTAAAACGCATGCTGAAATTTGGCAGCATCACCACTGGCTCAGATGATAACACCTGTTTCAGGTGGTGAAACGATTTGTCACAAGCAGAAGACCACTCAAAGGGCACATTCTTACCAATCAGATGGTTCAGTGGAGCAGCAATATTCAAAAAGTCCTTAACAAACCGCCTGTAGTAAAAACACGGTCCCACAAAAGCTCTGACCTCAGATGGAGAACTGGGAACAGGCCAATTCAAAACTTTGTCAGTATTTTTGGGATCAGGTTGAAGACCCTGTCGAGAGACTACATGACCCAGGAAGACAACATAATCCCGGACAAGATGACACTTGCAAGGATTTAGACTCAACCCTGCAGTCTGGAGCCTTGAGAAAACCTCTCTGAGATTTGACTGGTGTTCCTCAAAGGTTTTGCTGTGGATCAAAATGTCATCTAAGTACACCATGCAGACGTGCCAAGGGAGCCCCCTAAGGACAAGCTCCATTAGTCATTGAAACGTGGCAGGGGCAGTGGAAAGGCCCATTGGCATAGATCGCCACTGATAAAGTCCCTGTCTTCTCACGGTCCTCCTCAGCAACTTCCACCTGCCAATAACCGATAGAAAAATCCAATTTGCTGAACCAGGCAGCATCAGACAAGGCATCCAATGTGTCATCCACACGCGGCAGGGGGTGAGAGTCTTTAATAGTCACACTGTTTAAACGACTGTAATCCACACAGAAACGCCAGGTGCCACACTTCTTTCTCACCAACACGACCGGTGAGGCCCAGGGACTGCAGCTCTCCTCGATCACACCATCCGCTAGCAACTAGGCCACTTGCCTCTGAATCTCTGCCCGTTTTTCAGGGGAAGCACGGTGTGCCTGCAGTTTGATGGGGGCCTGACCACCTGTCCGGATGTGATGTTTCACTAGAGTACATTTACCCAGGTTCTGCTCGGATGAGCTGAAGATGTCACAGAAGTCTGACAGCAAGGCTAGCAGTTCAGCTTTCTCAGACTCAGAAATAGGTAATTTGTCCAGTGAGATGGCAGGTGCCGCTGTGGAAGACGACACTGCAGCCACTTCAGCTGGAGCAGCATGAAACTGATGAACCTCAGACTCGTTAACTGAGTATAACTCACCCAGGTGTAGCCCTCGGGTCAGTGAAATGTCATGTCCAGTAGGATTCAAAATCAGAGCTTTAGTCAGTCCATTATGAACTCCAGCTAGTGTACAAGCCACTATCAGGCTAGAAGATTCTGACACATTAGGTTCAAGGTATCCAACAAAGTCACTTGCAACCTGAGCTGCATTTGGCAAACACACTGTAACGGGTACTACAGCTTCACTGAGAGGCGGCAAATTCACAGTTGGGGCCAGCGACACATTGCAGCATGTCGGAACAAAATCTCTGCTGGTAAGCAGGGGGACCTTTAAGTCCCACAGTTGAAGCTCAGCCCGGTTGATGTCAAGTAGTGATCGGTAGTACTAGTTGAGGTTGAGGTGATTTTTCAACAAAAAATCCCAACCGAGCAGCACAGTCTGTGTAGTTTCTCTAATGACATGAAATACATGTTGCCATGACTCAGTTCCCAGTTGGAATGTGACTGTGATGGGGCCTAGCATGTCCAACATTTGTCCATTCACAGCATGGGCCTAGACTAAAACAAACAACGACAAAAGAAAAATATAATTAGGACTAGAGATAATAATATTTCTAAAACGACCAAAAATAATATTTTTTTTTATTTTAAATTTAATATTCGGGTAAAATGAATTAGGTCAAAGTCTGCCCTGGTGGCCGAGACGGTGGTTGCTAAGGGTTGGCTCGTGGAACCAAGCTTTCATCTGTACTGAGGATACAGACCAGTGTGCAGATCTGAGCGCAGTCCAAAAGGAGTGGACAAGAAAATAAAAGACGGCTTCTGTAAGACGGAGCGCGTTTGCAGGGGGAAGTGTATTTGAGATACGAGGGACCCGGGTCTTAGAGGGGCCTGACGGTGAGGGAGCACTTCCGAGAACCCTGTCCCTGATCTGAGCGGTTCCCTTTCTACGGAGACGTCCGTGGAAGAGAAATTTCGAAAAAAGGTTCCGGCCGGAAGACATAAAAATCTAAGGCAGGAAACCGCCGGGACTCTGAAAGATGGGTTCGGGGCGATCTAAGTCTCCACCACCAGACTGCAGCATTACAAAATTAATGAGACGTAAATATGGTGATGAGTGCGTGTCATGTCTTCACGACTGGACAAAACATTATGGGTTTCAAGAAGGTGGTTCACTAAGTGTGAAGGACATACGCGCTTTAAAAGAAAAATTAGAAGAGAAGGAGAAACAGCTCAGTAAACGTTGAACGATCAAAGTTAAAACCTTAGAAGAAATTGAATTAAACAACAGATGCCTTGAGATTTGGGTTAAAGAATCAGAACGCAGGGAACGACTGAAATGCCAAAATAGGAGGGAGAAAGGATGAAAGTGGTGACGTAGCTGGTAGAAAATATAACAACTCTGTGGAAACTCGCACACTGCCACTATACACACATACACACACACAGCATGATGAGAAACAGAGCGCTCCCACTGTCTCTGCTTTGTATCCTTTTGCAGAGCTGAGCGCGGTCAAGGTGAATCCCGACCTGGACTCCTTCTACGTCAGCAGGAGGGCCAGGCAGGGTGGACAGCAGGACCAACAGCCTGACCAACAACAACAGGCTGACCAACGACAACAGCCTGATAAACGACAACAGCCTGACCAACAACAACAGCCTGACCCACAGCAACTGCCTGACCAACAGCAACTGCCTGCCCCGCATCAACAGCCTGCATCGCATCAACAGCCTGTACCACTGCAGCAGCCTGGCCAACCTCTGTCATCAGGAGCTGTAACATCAGCTGCAGAGCAGTCAGAGCATGTGGAGGACAGTGTAAATGCCACACCAACTCCTGGAATGGATGCAGAGGCGTTCTGGGCCAATTCACCTATCGGCTTCATTCCTACATCATCCACTGCCACAGGCTCTGCCCATGCACCAACTGCCACTACGAGTGCTGCCTCTGCAACTACCAGCGTTCGTACCCTGAGGAGCAACACATCAGTAGCTCCAGAAATCAGCTTGCCCATGGTGGAAGTGGCCGGCCCTGAACGAAGCATGCTAGTGCACAGACCATGGACTAGCGCTGACATAGCTGACTTTGCTCAAAATCTCCCAGACATCACTGTATCAGGAAAGACATTCGGTGCCAACCTTCTGGCTTTCTGCCAGGAGTACAGACCCACTGGAGCTGAGATTTGTCGCATCCTGGCCAAACGTCTTGCACCTTCTGAATACCAAAAGCTGGCTAGACAATTGCCTGATGTGACACTTGCTCTCAAACACAAAGACTTGACAAACAACTTAAATGATGGATTCGTTACCGCAGTGAGGACGCTTGTTGCCCACCTCGAAACTGCGTTCCCCGACAAAGTCTTGTTGGGGGACCTCATCTGTATAATCTGTTATTAACAGAATTATTATTAAGGTCCCACATGCTCAGACAAAGGAAATACTGCGGCCTGCATGTAAAGTCCCCATCCTGATAGTAGTGAGTGAGAACAAAGAGATTTCAAATCTCAGCGCCAAAACCAGGCGCCAGGCTGGGGACCCATACCTCCGACAAACGGCGGAGAAACTTGGACATCAGCCGGAAGAACTTGGACGTCAGCCATCCTGATTGGACCAAACAATAGGACGGGCGTGAACAAAACACGGTTATAAAAGTCGCCGTGACCGAAGACTCGTCCCTTGTTCTCTTCGATCTCTCTCTCCCTTCTTCTCTCCGACTTCGTCCCGGACCCTTCTCTCCTCGCACACAAGACCACTGCAGACCTTTCTTCTCTCCGTCCGCCTGGAGCCTCCACCGCAGCCAACAGCTGAACCAACGGAGACGTTGTCACAGAGAACGGGCCTGATCACCCATCTACTTCCAGCCACATGGCAGGAAACCGCCAGCGTAACCGCCTCACTCGCCGCCGCATCAGCTGATCACGACGCGATCACCGCGACGCACACCTGGACCGGACCGGACCGCAACAGCGCAAGCACGCACGCACGCATGCAACGCCGGATCTTCTCACCAGGATTGAGCAGTAAGGCAGAGGCATTCTTAAGTCTGAGCAGAGTAGAACTCTTAGGGTATCAGTAATTGTTTTATTGTTGTGTTGTTTCTTTTCCTGCACACACGATCTGACCGCTGGGTATTTCCGCGATCACGTGACTGTAACGCTGTTACCGATCTACGTGAATCTAAGAGGTGCACATTGAAGTGTTGTAACCTGTGATTTCGCTAGCTAAAGTGCTTTATTGTGTTACTGTGCGGTGCTCTGTTTCTTCTGCGACCACGCCAAGCGCACATTTCAACCACTGCACGCTTCCGCGATCACGTGACTATATCGCAGAATATAGCCCCATGTGTTTGTGTGACCACAAGCCTTATCCACGCTAGTCCCACTTCACACTCCTTTACACGCTTCTTTCCCTGTGAGCGCCAGACACGCGCGCTCCATTCAAAGGGCTCACCGGCACACGCGCGCAGCTGTGCCACCTCACCACGCCCCTAAAGGGGGGCGCTCTCCCTCCTCCTTTCTCTTTCTCTCTCTCTCCCTCTCTCACACACGCACCCACACACACACACCTCCTATCCCAGGTAACGCGCATACACATACAGTGCTTCCAGACGAACACACCATAAGATTAAGTTGTGATTTGCTGAGTTATTCAAGATAGTGTTGACACTAGAGTTAATGTTAATTGTTTAATAAAGCGTTCATAATTTAATTGGTCGTTGTCTGTGATTATTTGTATATGGTTTTGCAGCACTAGTGAATTGAGTCGGCTATGGTACGGAGTTCATCCTTCAACCAACTTAAATACAAATGAGACTGTATTGGCTATTCCAAATTGATTATTGGTCCCTGGAAACAGGGTGGTGCCCCGTAAACTAAGTAATTATTAATTCAATTAATAATTATTAAATCAATAATAGTAAGTGTTTCACTTGCCAAACTATAGACATTTGTCGTATAGTTATATATATTTAAGCTAATAACCAAGATTTGTGAATCTAAATTATAAACATAATTGGTATCTCCACTCAGGAGCTATAAATCCAATTATTATAATTTGTGCTCCTCGCATATCCCTGACAGTCTGTATGATTAAAGTCACTACATGCAAACAACAACCAGAGGAATCAGTTGATGACTTTGTTCACCGCCTCACCACCGCATACAACACACACGGAGGAGTTCATCCTCCCCCTGAAGGAGTGGGAGGACTCATCTGTTCAACATACGAGAGTCACCTGTGTGAACTGGCGATGAAAGGCTTACTCCATGAAGTTTTTGACGCCGTGAAGCAGTCATACATCGGATGGAAAGAAGAAGCGTGTCTGTCTGACCTCACAAGACACGCACGCCATGCTTATGACACTCTCCAGCAGAGGAAGATGGCAAAGAAGGAAAAACAACAGAGCGAATTGTATCTGCCATCCTTGGAGATTTTCTCTGCAATGCATAACAACAACAGAGGAGCGGGCAGGTTTCGCGGGCGAGGAAAAAGAGACTTCAGACGGAATTGGCCCAACAGAGACACAGGAGGCGCATCTGGAGATCCAGGAAACGCTTGCCACATCTGCGGCGAGATGGGACACTGGAAGAAGTACTGCCCCCGGCTACGTCAGGTTCCACCCTCCCGGGCACTCCCATCAGACTGACTAGAGGAGGAGCCCAGCGAAGGTTTCCGTTCACATGATGACGTAGACGGTACCGCACAGACACACACACACTCGCTCACACTTGATACATGCTCAATTGATTCAAATTCATGCTTGCCTGCTTGCAATGAAGACTTGCTTTCTGCTCAAAATATCCCACAGAGTGATTTTGAAAAGAATAACAAACAGCTAAATGACAACTGCTGCATGACTTTACAGTCAAATGGTTTCAAACTATTTCCTGAGTTTGCTCTGACGGTTCAAGGTGAACGTATGGTGTTTTTAGTAGACTCAGGAGCAACAAATTCGGTAATAAAATCTTCCATGTTTTCCAATCCACCTAAAATGAGTGGACGATTTGTGCACACTATAGGTTCGTCTGGCCAGACAATAAAAGAAAAACTTACTGTGCCTCTGTCTTACACAACATCCGACGGCAAGACACTCAAACATTCATTTTTGCTTTCAAACTTATGCCCAGTTAATTTATTAGGAAGAGATCTCATGTGTAGTTTAAGTATTTCACTGATTTCCACTCCGGAGGGAGTGCAGGTCACAACCACGGACAATGTAAATAATTATTCCTTTCTTTGTGTTAATTTCAGCTCAGAGCCGCTGCTCTACTCTTATCAGTGGCTGCTGAAGGGAAAGGCTGTAACTGAGGCCCTCATACAGGCTGCTCGACAGCTTGTTTCCTCACAGAATACGACCTTTAGAGACGCATCTGACCTGTCTTGTACAGCACATGTGTCCACTGGTCCTGATGAGGAGTTTGAAAAATCATGGTTTCGCACACGTGCGGACAAACTGACCTCAACCTCTCTATTTTGGGATGAACATAGGTCTGCGCTTGGAATTTCTCTCACTAACGAACAAGAGAGATTTGTTGATGCTTATTCTACAGATCCACATGTCCTTCTGTCAAAACATGACGGAGACAGATGGCAGGACTTGGGTCCTTTCGTGGACAGATGTCAACGGGAAGGAGACTGGCAAACGACTTCCGACCCGAATGTGATGTATTCACCTACTTTGCATGCTTACAAAAAACTTTTTCAGTCTAACTTTCATGCGCAGCGTACAGTGCACTTGGTACCACAACATTCCACACACACTCCACACCACATGTTTTTGTCGGAGGACGCTCTGACACAGTATCCAGCCTTACAGGAAGTTCCAGCTTCCCTGTGGGCCACACACAAATATGATGTAGGTTTGATCAAAGGGTGTGACCCAGTGGTCATCACGCCAAAATCTGACTACAGACCATGCTAACAGCAATACCCTTTAAAGAGAGAAGCAATTGAAGGAATAACACCGGTGTTTAACTCTCTGTCGACCTTTCACCCAAACAGTGGATGAGAAATCAGGTTGTATGACCTCTGTCCTTTTACAGGATCACGGAGGGCGTCCACGCCCTGTAGCCTATTTCTCTGCTAAGCTTGACCCAGTCGCTGCGGGGCTCCCACGATGCCCCGAGCAGTGGCTGCGGCAGAGAAAGCCGTGCTGGCATCACGTGACATTGTTGGCTATTCTGATGTCACCCTGCTGGTTCCTCATGCCGTGTCTTTGATCCTTTTGGAACAAAAAACATCACATCTTTCTACAGCCCGATGGCTTAGATACAACACCATCCTACTGGAAATGCCAAACATCACTGTCAAAAGGTGCAATGTGCTTAACCCAGCCACTTTGTTTCCAGGCCCTGACAATGGCGAGCCTCACAACTGTGTTTCAGTCTTGAACCAGGTCTGCACTCCGCGCCCAGATCTGTCGGAGGTGCCAATTCCTAACTGTGACCTCGTTCTCTTTGTTGATGGCTCTGCCTCTAGAGACCCTGCTTCGGGCCACTGTCAGGTTGGGTATGCAGTCTGCACCTCTCATACTGTTTTACAGTCTGGCGCTTTGCCAGGACATTACTCTGCTCAGGCTGCGGAGTTGATTGCACTGACCGAAGCCTGTAAATTGGCTGAAGGGAAGTCTGTTACCATCTACACAGACTCCAGATATGCTTTTGGAGTCACACATGACTTTGGTGCTCTGTGGAAACACAGAAAGTTTTTGAAATCTGATGGCAAACCTATCTTGCATCATGATAAGGTTGCTGATCTGCTCGACGCAATTCTGTTACCAGCTGCAATTGCTGTATGTAAGTGCCCTGCACACA
Organism: Betta splendens; assembly: GCF_900634795.4. NCBI lineage: Eukaryota > Metazoa > Chordata > Actinopteri > Anabantiformes > Osphronemidae > Betta > Betta splendens. The sequence continues at coordinate 17,615,593 of NC_040899.1, read as the reverse complement.
CTGGGGGCACTGATCCCATCTCTGCTGGAAACGCGCGCGCTGATGCTGCTGCAAAGGCAGCTGCCCGACTCCCCCTTCCCTTTGTTCCCTGCCTTTTATCCTCCACCTCTACCCAACCTCCCTCTCCTCCCTCTGCTCTCCCTGATCTTCAGACATTCTCTACCCCACAGGAACGCAAGCTCTGGATGACGAATGGCGCCACCAGTAGCCATGGCGTTTGGTATGGGCCCGACGGCAAACCTTGCCTACCTAAACACTTTTTCCCTCATTTCGCGAAGTTGACACATGGATTAGACCATGTATCAAAGGGGGGAATGTTAGATGCTCTTACAAAACATTGGTACACTAAGGGATTTTCAATCTATGCACAAAAATACTGTGAAGCATGTATGACATGCGCCCAACACAACCCAGGTAAGACGACTGCCAAACCACTGGCAGCTCACCCACCACCGGAACAGGCGTTTGACCATTTAATGTTGGACTTCATCGAACTAACGCCAGCAGAAGGTAAAAAGTATTGTTTAGTGATTGTTGATATGTGGTCAAAATGGGTGGAGGCCTTCCCAGCTAAACATGCTAACAGCCATGCAGTCACCAAAGCCTTGCTGACAGAAATAATTCCCAGATGGGGGATTGCATCTAAAATCAGCAGTGACAACGGCTCACACTTTGCAAACCAAGCCCTAGAGGAAGTGGGAAAGTTTCTGAACATCGACATCAGAAAGCACTGCTCTTACCACCTTCAAAGCGGAGGGGCGGTAGAGAGAGAGAATGGCACTTTGAAAAACAAACTGGCCAAATGCTGCTCAGAGACTGGTCTCAAGTGGACTCAGGCTCTTCCCATTGTGCTCTCATACATGAAAATGAGGAGAAGGATGACAACAAACCTCAGCCCGTATGAGATCCTATCTCATATGATGTGCAGAACCACTGCACATCATTCAACCAGGAGATTGGGTGATCATTAAGGAGCTTCGCAGGAAGCACTGGAACTCAAAGCGGTGGCAAGGTCCCTTCCAAGTCCTTCTGACGACCAACACGGCTGTGAAGATCGCAGAAAGAGCGACTTAGATCCACTCCAGCCACTGCAGGAAGGTCCCGGATCCGACAGACGACCCTCCATCTACATCTACACCACACGGAGAAAACCACCACTGACGAAAAGAACTGAGAAGGACGACCCTCGCTGTGCTCACACACGCACTGAGGCGAGGCTGCGTTGACCATTCAGCTAAAGGTGCGAGCCAAGTGCCGCCTGAAGCTGCGCCGGTGAATCACACTATCAGACCATACATCTACACACACGCTCCTGAGAAAAAACACACACGAGCAGCCTTGAGTTGCCGACGCTGGACGACGTGTAGACTCTTCACATCACGGGAGTGACAGTGACTCAGACGACATTGGGAGGAAACCTGGCGGTGATAACGAATCCCAGGTGTCTCTGTGATCAGCTGATCACAACCTGAAGAACCCCAACGAACTGTCAAGGTGTCAACAAACTGTCAGGACTCGAAGCAGGCGGCGGACCCACATGCACAGCACGGAGGCGAGATGATGATTAGACACGGGTTTATTCGACAAGGCAAGGTCAGACGGTCCAGGTCATACACAGGAAGGCTCAGCGACAAAGAACCAAGGGGAGCAGGCAATCTCGAGTCCGGTATACAAGCAGGGTTTGATACACAGGTGGTCACGGCAAAAGTACAGGCAGGGATAAGGCAAAACTCACGGTCAGTTAGTTAGTCCAGGGTCAGGCAGGATACACGGTGCAAAGCAAAACAGGGACAAAACACGAGGAACACGAAACACGGGAAACTCGGAACACTCAGGGAACTCAGGAAACTCGAGACACTCAAGAAACTCGGGAAACTCGCGAAACTCAGGACACTAATGAAACTCGACAATCTGGCGGAGAACTAAGGACACAGGTGGTGGTTAAATACACGGAGACTTGATTACCGATTACAGACAGGTGAGGTGAATGAACTGATAACAGGAAGTCTACAAAATAAAACAGGAAGTAGTGTGACAACAGGACATGGCGTGAAACATGACAGTACCCCCCCCCCCCATGGCGCCTTCCACGGCGCCCACGGAAGCCCCCCCCCCCAAACCAGGGCGGGCGGAGGGTGGTCCCAGGCGGAGGGACCGAATCCCTACCCCTCAAGGCACACGAGCAGGGTGGGTGGAGGGAGGACCGGAGGAGGGCCAAAACAAGAGTCCACCCGACAAACCAAGTCCCGAACCGGGAAAAACACAAGGTCCACGAACAGGAAAAACACAGAGTCCAGGGATTCCCTCACGGAGGGTGACGGCGTGGCGAGATCCTGCTCAGCAGCCGCTGAGCCAGGGTGGCGCTACTTGGCCGACAGGAACTACGGAACCGTCAGGGACAGGAACGACCGCTACTTGGCCGACAGGAACTACGGAACCGACAGGGACAGGAACGACCGCTACTTGGCCGACAGGAACTACGGAACCGACAGGGACTGGAACGGCCTCAACATGGCCGACAGGGGCGGGAACGACCTCAACATGGCCGACAGGGACTGGAACGGCCTCAACATGGCCGACAGGAACAGGAACGACCTCAACATGGCCGACAGGGACTGGAACGGCCTCAACATGGCCGACAAGAACAGGAACGGCCTCAACATGGCCGACAGGAACAGGAACGGCCTCAACCTGGCCGACAGGAACTGGAACGGCCTCAACATGGCCGACAGGAACAGGAACGGCCTCAACATGGCCGACAGGAACAGGAACGGCCTCAACATGGCCGACAGGAACAGGAACGGCCTCAACATGGCCGACAGGAACAGGAACGGCCGCAACATGGCCGACAGGAACAGGAACGGCCCCTAACGGGTCGACAGGAACTGGGACGGCGTCCCCTCCGGAGCCGGCATGACTGCTTACAGCTGCCGAGATCGACGGAGGAGACGTCGGGCCTGATTGGGTGGGACTAACAGTCGTCAGACGGACGGTGCCCTCTGACTGGGACAAGGACTGAGCGTGACTGGACTGGACTGGGACGTGACTCGACTGGACTGGAACGTGACTCGACTGGACTGGAACATGGGCTAGACTCGACTGGACCTGAGCGTGACCGGACTGAACGGGGCCCTGGACTGGGATCTGGACTGGGCTCGACTGGACTGGGCTCGACTGGACTGGGCTCGACTGGACTGGGCTCGACTGGGCTGGGCTCGACTGGGCTGGGCTCGACTGGAGCGGGGCTAGAGCCCGGACTGGGCTCGACTGGGCTGGAACCCGGACTGGGCTCGACTGGGCTGGAACCCGGACTGGGCTCGACTGGACTGGGCTCGACTGGACTGAGACCTGGACTGGGCTCGACTGGACTGGGCTCGACTGGACTGAGACCTGGACTGGGCTCGACTGGACTGGGCTCGACGGGGCTGAGACCTGGACTGGGCTTGACTGGGCTGAGACCTGGACTGGACTCAACTGGGCTGAAACCTGGACTGGGCTCGACTGGGCTGAAACCTGGACTGGGCTCGACTGGGCTGAAACCTGGACTGGGCTCGACTGGGCTGGAACCTGAGCGTGATAGGGCTGCACTAGAGCATGAGCGTGGCGAGGCTGAACGGCGACTGGAGCCTGAGCGGAGCATGGCTGAACTGGGGACTTGGCAAAACACGACTGAGCTGGGGACTGGGCAAAACACGACTGAGCTGGGGACTGGGCAAAACACGACTGAGCTGGAGACTGGGCAAAACACGACTGAGCTGGAGACTGGGCAAAACACGACTGAGCTGGAGACTGGGCAAAACACGACTGAGCTGGAGACTGGGCAAAACACGACTGAACTGGGGACTGGGCAAAACACGACTGAGCTGGAGACTGGGCAAAACACGACTGAGCTGGAGACTGGGCAAAACACGACTGAGCTGGAGACTGAACAGCGTGCGGCTGAGCTGGAGATTGAGCAGCTCGCGGCTGGGCTGGAGACTGAACAGCGCACGGCTGAGCTGGAGACTGAACAGCGCGCGGCTGAACTGAAGACTGAGCAAAACACGGCTGAACTGGAGACGGGGGACCGCATGAGTGCAGGAAATCCTCCCAGCGGAACAAACATGGAGCTGGGCAGGTTGGTGCAGACACGACGGTCCGACGGGGCTGGGAGGAGGAAACCGAAACCATCGGCGGTGCGACCGGCGCTGGCGTGGTGCGGAGCGCGTCGCTTAGCTCTTCGAACCTTGCGCACAACCGCTCGTAGAGGCGACGAACACTGGGGCGCTCTAACACGCTGTCCTCGTCCTCCAAAGTCAATATCGCCACCTCCACGGCGCTGCGCTGGTTTTCCGGGTTACGCGCTCGTCGGTAATCCTCCGCGAGGATTTTAAAATAAACTTGGAGGTCGCTAGGTAACTCGGCGCAGGTGAACTCCATGCTCCCTCGGGTGAATAATATTCGCCGTAAAAAAAAAAAGCAAGAAAAAAAAACAGTCACTGACCTGACCGGAGGCTGAGTGCTGGCTGGGTCCAAGTTTGGCCAGATTGTTCTGTCAGGACTCGAAGCAGGCGGCAGACCCACATGCACAGCACGGAGGAGAGATGATGATTAGACACAGGTTTATTCGACAAGGCAAGGTCAGACGGTCCAGGTCATACACAGGAAGGCTCAGCGACAAAGAACCAAGGGGAGCAGGCAATCTCGAGTCCGGTATACAAGCAAGGTTTGATACACAGGTGGTCACGGCAAAAGTACAGGCAGGGATAAGGCAAAACTCACGGTCAGTTAGTTAGTCCAGGGTCAGGCAGGATACACGGTGCAAAGCAAAACAGGAACAAAACACGAGGAACACGAAACACGGGAAACTCGGAACACTCAGGGAACTCAGGAAACTCGAGACACTCAAGAAACTCGGGAAACTCGCGAAACTCAGGACACTAATGAAACTCGACAATCTGGCGGAGAACTAAGGACACAGGTGGTGGTTAAATACACGGAGACTTGATTACCGATTACAGACAGGTGAGGTGAATGAACTGATAACAGGAAGTCTACAAAATAAAACAGGAAGTAGTGTGACAACAGGACATGGCGTGAAACATGACGAACAACAGGACATGGCGTGAAACATGACACAAACAGGTTGGAAACAATCTAACGCTACTGTTCAATAGGAAGAAGAAGATATTGATTGTGACCCTGTTGTTTTTGATATGTTACTCTAATATTTGCTCTAAATTATGTGGTTGATTTACATGTATACCTCTCTGTGATTTCATCCACTATTCTTAAACAAAGCATTTTATGCTTCCACTTGATTCACACTTACACACAAATTTGTATCTTCCACTGACACAAAATGACATTCACCAGACGAAACACGATAAAAATGATTGTCATATCAACCATTGCGGTGACATGTGTGACCTTCCTGTACTTCTGGAGAACTCACACATTTGTTCACTATAGATCCAAACACGACATTAAGGACCCTAAAGCCTGGCAGCTTGCCCAAAACTACGTAAATCAGAACCCCACAGGGAACTTATGGTTAGCGTACCTCAAGTACACTTCTAAAACCCTCACAAACAATTCATGTGTAGCATGTGCTGTCGCCATACCCGATCTCATGGCTGTGCCCACTCCCTTTAACAGCAGTGAGTGTTACAACGGGCAACAACTGCAGAAAAAGGACACCGGGTGTAGATACACTGCGGGCCCCAGCATTCCGAGATGTGATCCGGCTTGCAAAATGCGCGCCTTGCACAATCTGGGCAAGGGTATGGAGATGTACAGTCCCGTCACACATAAGAAAGTTGAGGTGGCCGATATCAAGGTAACGAAAAAGGAGCCCGTGGCTCCCTTGTATTACACGGTGTGTACCACGTGTCAGTTCGAATGCTTCACCTCCAGCCTCGACGGAGGAATAGATGTAGGCCACTTTCCCAATTGCCACCTGACATGGGACGTCTCCAACGCACACGGGCTTAACCCTGAAGACTATGTGATTCGGTGTGCGGTTCCAACTCACACCGATGCTGCCCCTTCACCCTCATATACATATAGGATCAATAATGTCTCACACGTTGCCCCATCCTCCACTGACTTAGTCCAGCAAAGGAAGCCCTTGTTCGACATGTGGTGGCTCTGCGGGGATCACCCCAGGGCCACCTTACCAACCAATTGGACCAAATGGAAAAATTGTACTTTAATGCTTCTTGTGTTCATTTCTGACTCTGCATAGTGACCATGCATTCTGTACTTGTTGATTAGACCCAGAACTGAACATTCTCAGACAGACAATCTATCTCCCTCTCAAGGTGACCGATTGTTCATGGCCTGTGTCTGCCTTTTACCCCTGGGCTCTGGCTCCTTTCTGTCTGATGCCTCACCAGACCCAAGGCTGTAACCTTGTGTATTCCCTGTGTAATGTAAACATCTTCACCCACAGTGTGATAAGGAGATTCCACCAGGTCCAGGGAAAAAGGTTAAAAGGCAGAAGCAACTTGAGGATCGTGGGCTCTTTGCATCACACCTCTGTGGTGTGTGCACTGATCTCCCCAGCTGGTTTTCTTTTTTTGATTTGCTTTCCCCATTATTTTTATTTTTTCCTTTCTTTGTTATTTCAATAAATCGCACAAAAGGACAACTCTCTCATCTGCTTCTTTATGGAAAATTTCCACCACAGCTGTCTGACTCTTTTTACTGTGGCCATAAGAATCATTTTACACAGAGAGAAAGAGAGAGATGCCACCAAAATGCTACATATGTTTCTGCATATGGTTTAGCAGTGTGGCAAATTGTGACAACTAAAATGGAAGGAAAGAAGGAATGGAAGAAATGGAGGAACTTGAGGTCACTGTGTAGTCTGCTGCTTGGGCCTAATTAGCTTTTCACAGTTCACTGTGATGGTGAGATGGAGGGAGCAGTAGACAAAGAGGCAACAGCTGAAGTAAAATTTAAAGGCCAATTTACTGTGCTGCTTAGAACGACAAAGGTAATAAAGCAATTGCTGCTGTTCGTAATAAGAATTTAGACATGCATGATGGTATTTTGAGGCTCGAGTAGCAGTAGCTGTAGCAGTAGCACAGCTGACACTGAGATTTTAGCAGGAGAAAAAGGAAGGTAAACATAAAGAGAGCTGGTGAGAGTACAGAGCCGAATGTAGAGAGGAAATAAATTGGGTCTGCTTGGTCATGTACGGTGTAATGTGAAAGAAGCTAAATCAGCAGCATTACTCCCCTATGGCTAAGTGAGAGGTGCTGTAAAAAAAAGAAAACACTGCAGCCTATTTTTGAAATAAATTCTGCCTTTTACTGAGCTACAACTAATGCCTCACACACATAAAATGCACATGTGAAAACGCATGTGATTTAAAAAAAAGAAGATTTTTTGTTAAGAAATAAGAAAGTAATCCCAAAAAAACTAAGGCAACAAAAAATGGGCAAGCATTTTGAAGCTAGGCTGATCGATCATTAGTGTCTGAGAACACTTTTATTAGCCATCTTACATGAGAGTCATCTATTCTTTTTAACTTAACACTGACCATTTGACTGTTCACCACAGCTGGTCAAAGTTGGTCAGTCAAACATTTTAAATCAAAAGAGTACTGATTGATATTTATGATGTTGTATACTGGCATCATCACGCATGAAAACCTGTTCTGTGGCTTGATTATTACAGTATACAACTATCTTAAGACTTATTATATTTCATCAGTCTTAGCTGATAGAGCTGTATAGTTAATATCTAATGTCATAATGACATAAAACCAGCATGCTGCTGGTTCTACTGCTCTTAAACAGGAACAGGCAAAGATCAGATGGACTGGATATTTATTAACTCTGTAAATATAACAAAGCAAAGCTCAATGTATTTGAAATAAAGCAGAATTAAGCATCTGATCAAAAGCTTTTGGCTCTAATAATCACGTTTTGGCAACTTGAAGCATCTTACTGGTTTAACTGGTCTCATGCAGATATTAAAAGTGGTCAAATAAATCAGTGGTCACTCGTGCAGTTTCAATCAGTCAGTCAAAATGTGAAACAACAAACATGTTGCTGTTGGGGATATGCAAGGAGCACAAATTATAATAATTGGATTTATAGCTCCTGAGTGGAGATACCAATTATGTCTATAATTTCGATTCACAAATTTGGTTATTAGCTTAAATATATATAACTATATGACAAATGTCTATAGTTTATTAAGTGAAACACTTAACTATTATTTATTTAATAATTATTAATTGAAATAACAATTACTTAATTTACTGGGCACCACCCTGTTTCCAGGGACCAATAACCAATTCGGAATAGCCAATACAGTCTCAATTGTATTTGCAGTGCTGTAAAACCAGATACAAATAATCACAGACAACGACCAATTAAATTATGAACGCGTGTGTGTGTGTGTGTTTGTGTGTGAGAGAGAGAGAGAGAGAGAGAGAGAGAGAGAGAGAGAGAGAGAAGGAAGGAGAAAGGAGGAGGGAGAGCGCGCCCCCCACAGCCACGCACGTGTGCCGGTGAGCCCTTTGAATGGAGCGCGCGTGTCTGGCGCTCACAGGGAAAGAAGCGTGTAAAGGAATGTGGAATGGGACTAGCGTGGATAAGGTGTGTGGTCACACAAACACGTGGGGCTATATTCTGTGATATAGTCACGCGATCGCAGAAGCGTGCAGTGGTTGAAACGTGCGCTTGGTGTGGTCGCAGAAGAGACAGAGCACTGCACAGTAACACAATAAAGCACTTAAGCTAGCAAAATCACATATTACAGTACTTCAATGTGCACCTGCCAGATGACTGGAAGTAGATGGGTGATCAGGCCCGTTCTCTGTGCCGATGTCTACGTTAGACAGCTGCTGGCTGCGGTGGAGGCTCCAGGCGTGCCGGTGCAGAGGGAAGCTCCAGGTGGACGGAGAGAAGAAAGGTCTGCAGTGGTCTCTAATGCGAGGAGAGAAGGGTCGAAGAGAACAAGGGACGAGTTTTCGGTCACGGCGAATTTTATAACCGTGTTTTTGGTCACGCCTGGCCTATTGTTTGGTCCAATCAGGATGGCTGACGTCCAAGTTCCTCCTCCCTCGTCGCGGGGATTCCTGACGTCTTAGCGGGTTGCCAGGTATGGATCCCCAGCCTGGCGCCTGGTTTTGGCGCTCAGATTTGAAATCTCTTTGTTCTCACTCACTACTATTAGGATGAAGATTTTACATGCAGGCCGCAGTACCTCCTTTGTCTGAGCATGTGGGACCTTAGTAATAATTCTGTTAATAACAGATTATACAGATGAGGTCCCCCAACATTGCGGCAATATTGCGTCGTAGAGCTGAGTATGACAATTGCGATAAAGAGAATTATGATGATTATTTCCGTCACAAAATCTAAAAGACAGCTATAACGCTGTCGCCTCCATTCTGTCTGTTTGCTAAAGTTGCAGTAGTGGGCTCTGATTGGTTCGAACAGTTTAACCCTGGCCAATCATGTTTGAACAACGCTTTTAATTTTGAGACAGCATTCTGGCTGTCTGCTGTCGCATATGAATAAAGACACCTCTAAACCACGAGAAAATTAAATGCAATTGATTAAGTCTTTATTTAAACATTTAATTAATGAAGCTGGGTATTGAATCAACACTTTTTAATAATGCATTTCCATTTGCAGAATGCATTGTCAAAATGCATATTGAATAGCAAATTGCAGAATGCATTTTCATATTACATGACCAACTTGCATATTGAATTGCCAAATGCAAAATGCATTTTAAACTAGATTAAGACTAAACTAGACTAAATTAATTTTTCAAGAAATTACGTAGGAGAGCTGATCTGCTGCCGCAACGATGCCAATTACTGATTAAGCATCACAAAGTTGACTACGACAAAACGATAAAAACGACAAAACTTTGACAAAGATTAAAATGATGACAGCGATTAAAAAGATGACCAAGGTCAAACGATGACAAGATTAAAAATTTGAACAAAGTGCATTGTGAAAAAGGTTTTTAATTTAAAAGAATTTGAGGAAATACTTGTAGTTAATTGCTTAACTGTGTAATAGTTTAATAAGTGGTCATAATGCACCAGTCTGAACCAAAAAACTTGTCATTTAGGGTAATAAATTACATTATGCTTTTATTTTGAAAGGATTTAGTGTGTGTGTGTGTGTGTGTGTGTGTGTGTGTGTGTGTGTGTGTGTGTGTGTGTGTGTGTGTGTGGTATTTGATGAACTGTAAAATAGTCTCATTAAAGATTGGTAACCAGAAACTTAAAGCAAATATATTGCAGTTGTGCTTTTATTTTGAAAGGATTTAGAGGAAATGTGTGGGGGTAATAATGTAACTGTCAATTAGTCTTTAAAAAGTCATAAATACCTTTCAAAGGCAGAAACAGTGCAGTTAAAGCTAATAAATTGCATTGGTGCTTTTATTTTGAAAGGAGGTAGGGGAAGCATGTGTGGGTAATCACTAAACTGTTAATCTATCTTTAAATAGTCAAGATTACCCAGCCAAAAGCAGAAATGCCAGAACTGAATTGAAATGCTATCGAAACTAATTAATTGGCTTGGTGCTTTTATTTTAAAGAGTTTAAAGGAAGTGTGTGCTTAATTACTACACAATCCAATAGTATATTGTGGCTGTAGTTAAAGACAGAAGTTCTTTCTGTAAAAAATGAGCCCTCACACTCTAGCTGTGACATCATGCACTCTAGCTTACGCAATACACACTAATGGAAAAGTTGAACATTTAAAGGAGACTGATCATACTTTTCATTCTAAAGAATATTGGACTTCAATGTCTCAGTAAGGTCTTTGTAAATTTCCATTCCATAAAACCCTTAAAATCATCCACACTGCCCCTGTCAATGTGTGGTTTTCACTCCCCATCAGCAAACGCTCTGTTTTCTGGGCGTGTCGCAAGCGAAGCGGCTTGCCACACCTCTGTGTATTGACCTAGTGTATTTTTTACTGCTTTTAATTATGTTTTTTGATCATTCTTGATAAATCTGACAGTAATATGTCTCTGTATCTGAAGATGTTACAGGTATCTGTCACAGTTTCGATCTGTAGGGACTACAGGGACTTCCTGCCACACTCACACCACAGCTGTTTTCCATGTCACCACCGGTCCTCATCACACACACCTGACAATAATCAGCCATCAGCCTCAGTGTTTAGTTCCCACCTCACACACCAGTCAGTTGCCAGATTGTTGCGTGCATTTCACCACTTTCCAGCGTCCTTGTTCCTGCCTTGCTTGTGATCCTGAACCTTGTTTGACTACCTGGTAACGATTCCTGTCTACTCCGTCTGATGTGTCAACCAATCTTACCTGGTAACGATTCTGCCTGTTATTTTGACCACGAGATTGTCTCAGCCTGAACTGTACCGCTACCTAAGCCTGCACGTTAACGAACCCTGCCTGTCGACGGACTTGAGACTGCCTTATCCTTTGTACCTTAATCCAGTGCTTACCTGTGAATGACCTTGCCTGAATCTGACCCTGTCCTTGCTTAATAAACCCCTTTTCTACCATCATTCACGATTGTCTGTGCTGTGCATGTGGGTCCGTCACCTCCGGAGATCTGACAGAACAATCTGGCCAAGAAATGGACCCAGCCAGCATCGAGAGTCTCCGTGCAGCGCTCGCTGCCCAGAAGCAGCACTCTCAGCGAACAGGAAGAGAAGACAAATGCTTTACTCCAGAGGCTGGCGAAGTGTGCGCTCTGTCAGGAGAACGCCGTGGCGAGTGCGCCCGCGGCGGTTCCCCCGGTTTCTAGCCCAGCACCAGACGCACGCCTAGGAGCACCATCTCGCTTCCCCGGTGAGTCTGGCGATTGCCGGGCGTTTCTCACACAGTGTGAGATCCACTATGAACTGCACTCTCCCGCGTTCCCCACGGAGAGAGCCAAGGTGGCGTACGCTATCTCGCACCTAACTGGGGAGGCAGAAGCGTGGGCAACCGCAGAGTGGCAGAACAGTTCGTCCTGCATGTCATCATTTAAAACCTTCTCTGAGGCGCTTAAGCAGATCTTTCAGGAGATCCCACCCGGGATTGAGGCGGTGCAGAAGCTGGTGAACATTTGGCAGGGCGGAAGAACTACGGCGAAGTATGCGATTGAATTCAGGACCCTGGCAGCGGAGGCCGGGTGGGACGCTACTGCCTTGGGCGCCGTGTTCATCCACGGTTTCTCGCGGCGCGTCAAGGACTGTCTGGTGGCGTGCGATCTGCCGAGCGATTTTAACGCCTTGATCGCGCTGGCCATCCAGATCGATCGGAGACTGGGGAGCAGCGAGCGAGAGCATCGCGGAGAGGAGAGAACAAGGGAGTCGCATCGAGGCAGGACGGAAAGCGCCCTGAGAGGTCAGTGCGACGCAGGCAGTTCTTCCGCTTCGCGGAACACGGGAGAGACCCAGCCGATGGAGGAACCCATGCAGCTGGGACGCGCATGATCTCAGGGCTTAGGTCTGTATTGTGGTCAGACTGGACATTTTGCGGCAAAATGTCCCCTAAAAGATCAGTTATGAGTTATGTTTGGCAGTGCCTCCGCCCGCTCGTTACCTCATCTGGTGTTCGCTCTCTCAGCAGGCAGTTCTCATAGATTTTGGAGGTGATGCAAGTTTGATGGACGCCAAGCTAGTGGAGAGAATGGGCATCACTACCAACCCACTCACGGCGCCGGTGGAGGCGGCAGCACTGGGTGGTCGCAACTCACCACACAGAGTCCATCACCATGGCGTTTGCGGATGGTCATTCGGAGCGAATCCATTTTCTGGTGGTGGAGTCTTGCTATCATCCGGTGGTGTTGGGTCACACCTGGCTCCGGAGGCACAATCCCAGGCTGAATTGGAGAAGCTGCGAGGTAAGCAAGTGGGACTCAGATTGCAGGAGTACCTGTTTCCAAATCACAGCCGAGGCAGAGAATCCACCGGTTGTAACGGAACAGGAAAAGGCAGACCTGACAGGGGTTCTGGCATGTTATCATGATCTCCACTCTGTGTTTAGTAAGACCAAGGCCATGTCCCTACCACTGCACAGGAGTTACGATTGTGCCATCAACCCGCGGCCCGGATCAATCCCTCAGAAGGGGAGGTTATTCCAGCTATCCCTTGCCGAGAGACAGGCGATAAAGGAATACCTGGACTCCGCCCCGGCAACTGGTATCATCCGGCCTTTGTTTGGGGTTTTGGGGCCTATGATCATTCGCTTCGTGTTCGTCTACCTTGATGACATTCAGATTTTTTCCAGTACTGAGGAGGAACACAAGGTCCATGTCCACCAGGTCCTGAAGAGGTTGCTCGAACACAGACTCCGCACTGGCAACTGGTATCATCCAGCCTTCTTCGTCTCCAGCAGGGGCAGGGTTTTTCTTCGTGGGGAAGAAAGATGGCATGTATAGATTACCGTGGTATAGATTACCGTGGACTCAATGACATTACCATTCGGGACTTGTACCCTCTTCCTCTTCTTTCGTCTGCCTTCGAAATGTTGTGAGGGGCCAAGTGGTTCACGAAACTAGAACTTTGGAACATGTACCACTTGGTCCAGATCCGCGTAGGGGACGAATGGAAGACACACCCAATGGCCACTACGAATACCTTGTAATGCCCTTTGGACTCACCAATGCTCCCGCCGTCCTCCAGGCCTTCGTGAATGAGGTTTTGGGGCCTATGATCAATCGCTTCGTGTTTGTCTACCTTGATGACATTCTTATTTTTTCCAGTCCTGAGGAGGAACACAAGGTCCATGTCCGCCACGTCCTGAAGAAGTTGCTCGAACACCGACTCTTTGTGAAAGCAGAAAAGTGCGTCTTCCATGTCGACACAGTGTCGTTTCTTGGATTTATCGTGTCCCAGGGCTGGATCCAGATAAATCCGGCCAAGACTAGGGCGGCGGAAGAGTGGCCGGTACCCCAGGGTCGGAAGAATGCTCAACGCTTCCTGGGCTTCGCCAGCTTCTATCGCTGTTTTATTCAACGGTTAAGTAGCATCACAGCGCCTCTGCATCAGTTAACCTCTCTCAAGACTCCTTTTCAGGGGTTACCTGACGCGGAGGCGGCGTTCCAGCATCTCAAGCAGAGTTTCACCAACGCACCCGTGCTACGCATGCCAGACCCTGCAGGCCAGTTCGTGGTAGAAGTGGACGCCTCAGACTCAGGGATGGGCGCGGTGCTGTCACAACGTGATCCAGCTGAAGGTAGGCTCTATCTATGTGCTTTCGTGTCCCGTAAGCTATCTTCAGCTGAGAGGAACTACGACATCGGTAACCGGGAGTTGCTGGCAGTAAAGGCATTCGAAGGGGGGAGACATTGGCTAGAGCAGGTGTCACCAACACGGTGCCCGCGGGCACCCGGTCGCCCGCAAGGACCACATGAGTCGCCCGCGGGCCTGTTCCAAAAATAGCACATCTCATAGAGAGCTGCGTCTAAAAATTAATTTTGTTCTGTTGCTATTATTTTTTTAATCACACTTGTATGTATATAGATTTAAAAAATACTATCTTAAAAATACTTTAAGGTTAACGCGCACAATATTTACCTATGGGCAGTAAAGTAGAGCTTGTGGGATGTGGAGAGTAAGCTAGCGGGCGCTGTATGCACTTTCGTACCCCAAAAACATGGCAGAAAAAAGAAAGAAAACGTATCTCTTTCACAGTGAATGGGAAGAGGAGTTCTTTTTTACGACTGTAAAAGAAACCTGCGTGTGTCTGATTTGCGGGACGACCGTGGCGACAGCAAAACGGCACAATGTGGAGAGACATTTCAATACGTGTCACAAAAGCTACCATGATAAATATCCACCTGCAAGCGCCCTACGGGCAGAAAAAGCCCGTGAGCTAAAGACCGCTCTGGGTAAGCAACAGTCTTTTTTTACGAGGCCGGCCAAAAACTCACAAAAAGCAACCGAAGCCTCGTTTAGAGCTACACATTTTCTGATCAAGAAAAAAAAGGCATTTACAGATGGAGAAGTTGTCAAAGAAGCGATGTTATTAATTGCTAACACTGTATTTAAAGACGAGAAAAATGGAAGCGACCTAATCTCCACTCTTTCCGACGTCCAACTGGGGGCATCTACGATGGCAAGACGAGTATCAGCTATGTCCAGTAACTTGGTCGATCAGTTGGAGCAGGATCTGGCGAAGTGCAAGTGGTTTAGCCTCCAGTGCGATGAGTCCGTGGACAGCAGCAGTACAGCGCAGTTATTGGTTTTTATCCGGATGGTGTTTAATGATTTCTCCACAAAAGAAGAACTCCTGACACTACTGCCCTTAAAGACAACTACGAGAGGAGTTGACATTTATAACACGGTGAAGGAGTTTTTCGTGCAGAAAAAGGTGCCATTGGAAAAGCTGGTAGCGGTGACAACAGACGGGGCTCCTGCTATGGTCGGTCGACAGACAGGTTTCATCGCTCACTGTAAACGTGACCCAGACTTCCCCAAATTTCTGCATTACCATTGCATCATTCACCAGCAGGCGTTGTGTGCGAAAGTGATCGGCTTTGGGCACGTGATGACTCCCGTTGTGAAAATCATAAACAAAATCCGCTCCAAAGCAAAGCAGCACAGGATTTTCAAGGTACTATTAGAGGAGATGTCAGCAGAATATGGGGACCTACTGCTACACACAGAAATCAGATGGCTCAGCAGAGGACGAGTTTTGCATCGTTTTTTGTCTCTTTTGCGTGAAATCAAAGAGTTCATGCAGTCCAAAGGCGAAGATGTCTCACTGCTAGAGGACACAGAGTGGACACTTGACCTTGCATTTTTGGTGGACATTACTGGGAAACTAAACCTCCTGAACTGCCAGCTGCAAGGCAAAGGTAAGACTGTTGTCGATATGATAAGTGCTTTAAATGCATTTAAAGCCAAAATGAATGCATTCTCTGCAGATTTACAGAGAAAAAAAGTTCTGCACTTTCCCTCTGTGCAGTCAGTGCTGAAAGACAATGCTTCTGCATCTGAGACATTTGAAAAAGTGGCAGAAAAGTACATTGAAGTAATAAACAGACTTGGGCAAGAGTTTGAGAATAGGTTTTGTGACCTTCATCAGCTTGAACCATGTGTGTTCTTCATTTCCAACCCTTTCATGAATGGGGACACCACATGCTTTGCTGAGCAGTTAAGTGCAACGTTCAACTTGGATGCTGGACAGGTGGAGATTGAAATTATAACATTGCAAAATGATCTCCATCTCAAAGCCTACCAGGCTGCACCAAACTTTTGGCGCCTTGTTGACACAGAGAAGTACAGTGGAGTATGCACAGCAGCCATGAAGGTTGCCAGCCTGTTTGGCTCAACCTATCTCTGTGAATCAGCATTTTCTGACATGAACTTCATCAAAAACAAACACAGAACACGCCTCACTGATGCACATCTGAGAGACTCACTCACAGTTGCAGTGTCAAGTTACACACCAGATTACAACACACTGGTGAACAGCATGCAATGCCAGTCTTCCCACTAACCAAGGACGGATACCAGATGTAGTCAGTGACAACATGGTAGTGCCATGGCAAAGTTGAATTAAAATATTGAAGAATTGTGTTCAATTTAAAAGTGTGTTCATGACATTTAAAAGTTATAATTTTGTTAAACATAACACAGACTTGGCCATTAGTTCAAAATGTGAAATAAAAAATGTATTACATATTTAAAAATATGTAAGTTGATTTTGTTTAACATTACATAATTGTTAACTTTTTGAAACATGTTGCAACATAGTTCATGATTTGTTAACAGGGCATGTCAGTGGCTTGTGCAAATGGGATATTTTTTGCTAAAATGTAGTGATGTAAGTGATCATCTGAAAATGTAACAAATACTGTGATTAATAGAGATAAAGTGTTGAATATTGATATCTGTTTCCCACCTTGTTGTCATTTTTGATAATCATTGTTAGAAATCATTAACATGATCAGTGTCTTTACATAGGTGAGTATTACTAATCATTATAAATAATGTATAACTAAAGGCAAACTGAGCAAATTTGTTATTTCAGAAGAGCGTATCAAACTGGTAGCCCTTCGTATGATTCAGTAACCGTGAAGTAGCTCTCAGTTTCAAAAAGGTTGGTGACCCCTGGGCTAGAGGGAGCGGAACAGCCATTCTTTGTCTATATCGACCACAAGAACCTAGAGCACATCAAAACAGCCAAGAGGCTGAATTCTCGCCAGGCCCGCTGGGTGCTTCAGTTGATTTAACTTTCAACTCTCATATTGCCCAGGGTCTAAGAACACAAAGCCTGACGCCCTCATAGTAGTGTGTGTAAATGTGACCATAGAGAAACGCTCCAAAATGTCTAAAAAGTGGATTTTCCATGATATGACCCCTTTAACAAAAAACACAATATTTAAATGCTAACAAGTTGAAAAGTTTAGAATATACGAGGATGCTGATTTACACAGAAAAAGTTAGATGATAGATGCTTTTGAAGTTGAAATGATGTTTCTGCACCAAAGTATGACAATGACAGAAGCTGACAAAAAGAGGGAAGTTGACAAAAAGTTGAACGATGATTCCCATAGACAACCATTATAAATAAAAAACGATGAAAAACAGTTGAATAACGTTAAAAGTTTAATAGATGAAAGCATAAAAAGTAATAGCCCCCATCTCCTAAAGATGACACATGTTGAATGATGATCCTACAATGAAGCTTGAGACAATGAAAGTGCCCGAAAACAGGCGAAATAATAATAATAAGAAAATGTAGCGAAATGATAAAGACCGAAGATAACAATAGTGTGAGAGCTGTTGCCAGCTTTCACACTAATTACACGACCAACTTGCATATTGGATTTCCAATCAACAAATGTATTTTGAATTGGATTTTGAGTCTGAAAAACTTTCGTAAAAACGACCCGAGTAATATTTAAAGAATGAAGAAACACTCAGATTGCTCCGTAATTTCAATATGGAGAAATTATAATTTAATCCTCCTTTAAGACGACTGGAGCAGATGGTTGGCCATGGGCTCAATTACACACAATTGCACTACATCTAGTGCAACACAGCAACTTGGTTTTCTCTGTACCTTCCCCAGCAATGGCCAAACTCAGAGAGGGCGGAGCCAGCCTGCTGGAGCGCAACTGAACGGTCCACCATTGCATACACCTACAGCAAAAATATTTAATAGCGACCTGCTCTGGATTATTTGGAAGACAGCGAGTTCTATATTGTTAGAACAGTGTGAAATTCATGGCTACTTGCATGATCCAAAGCGCAGCCCAGACGAGTTACAGTGTGCAGAATGGACAAAGCTGTCACAGCTGAAAGGCGAGGCAGCCGACAGCAGGGGGATCTGACCGCAAAGAAGTTTACAGGTTCTGTGTGCAGTAGACAGCTGGTGGTCTGCACCACACGCCTGTCGCAGTTCGGACACATTTCCTGTTTTATTCTGAACAACTTCCTGTTCCAGTCACACCACAGCTGTTCTCACACAATCACCGGTTTTCATCATGCACACCTGACAGTAATTAGTAATCAGCTCCAGTACTTAAGCACCAGATCTCACACTAGTCAGTTGACAGATTGTCGTGTGTACTCAACACTTTCCAGCATTGCCGTCTTAGCTTACCTTGATCCTGCCTGTCTCCAGTAAAACAACAATCTTGTCTGACGCTGTGCATGTGTGTTCGATATCTCCGTGGTTCTGACTAGAGATGGCGAAATCGAAGCCTCATGAATCACTGAGCAACAATGACACAGTTGGGCTGAAATCGACACATTGCTAGACACCATTACGACACAGTCACAACAACGACATCTGCTGGTTGTGCGTGAGAACTGCTTGAGCAGACTGACCATCAAACCCTCTCTGATACGTGTTTGTTCAGGATCACAGTCCATGTTTTATTGTCAAATAAAACTTATTTAATCAAAAGGTGTGTAATTGTGTTTCTCTCTGGATAATAATGTATAAGTAGCCTTGATGTGGCAAAAATGTTTGATGTCCAATGTTATTAGAGCTGTATTTGTTCTTCTGCAACTCTGTTTATTACTACATTGAGGAGACCTGTTTGTCAGTTAGTTAAATCAAAGACCTTTATTTCATTTTATTTTTCCACAGAACATGACTTTAATCACATTCTCACCACCTCTCCAGCTTTGGAGAAGAGCTGTTTGCACGGCACTGATGTCTGACAAATAAAGATATCATATTGGAATTGCGACTTGTCAAAATGTAGTTTTAGTTTTTAATTACATTTTGAACTTGTCATAAATACATTGCAGATGTCTGTAATGTGAAACTTGTCTATCTTATAGATCATCTATCATCTTATAGATCATCTCCGGACCGCTTGCCACGTTTATAAAGCTCTGACATATTAAAACAACCGTCCATTCAAACTGCACACAAGCCGCTCGGCAGTCACGTGACGTATCGACACCTCACGCTCTCCTTGGTCACGTGATTCGGAACGCGCTCGAGATTCTGCTTGACGATACTTCCGCTTCAAAAGATCGACGCTTAGTCGAGTGGGAGGTCTCGAGTTGGACATCTCTAGTTCTGACAACGCCAATGTGAACAACTGAATATCTCTGTGCTGAATTTCACCGCTGCTGTTTTATTCTGAAAAACCTCCTGTTCCAGTCACACCACAGCTGTTCTCACACAATCACCGGTTTTCATCATGCACACCTGACAGTAATTAGTAATCAGCTCCAGTACTTAAGCACCAGATCTCACACTAGTCAGTTGACAGATTGTCGTGTGTACTCAACACTTTCCAGCATTGCCGTCTTAGCTTACCTTGATCCTGCCTGTCTCCAGTAAAACAACAATCTTGTCTGACGCTGTGCATGTGTGTTCGATATCTCCATGGTTCTGACAACGCCAATGTGAACAACTGAATATCTCTGTGCTGAATTTCACCGCTGCTGATTTCATTCGGATCAAGCTGTGGATTCTACTGCTGACAACACCATCAGTATTGGACTACATGTGGAGAAAGGAGCTTCAGGATACCGAGAACAAACTGAAAAAACAGCCGCGACAGAATGGTTGATTGAACACTGAGTAAGTAATATATTTGTTTACTGTTTTAGCTTGCGCTGTTAAGTTTGAGTAAAGTTAGGAGCTGCTGTTTGTGTGTTTTAGGCTTTCAGGAGTAACGTTAGCTTATGTTGCTAACGCTAGCTTGTGTATTAGCTCCAAGTGGCTGGCAGCAACTAATACAATATTACTACTTCATTTTGTAGGCAATATCGGCTTCATCGCTGCCGATTCATCTTGGGTGAATTGGGGAATTCTATCGCTGACGGGGGAACGTGTGTGTTATGGATCATTAGTTCAAGCAAGCAGCATGCGTAAATTGGTTTAAGAAGACCAAGGACAAACCAGAAAAAACAACCGGGACAGAATGGTGAAATGAGCACTGAGTAAGTAATATACTTGACCGTGTATTGTTTTAGCTTGCACTGTGGAGTTTGAGCACAGTTACTGCTTCTTGGGTTGTGGACTGTCGGGATAGCATTAGATGACGTTGCTAACGTTAGCCTGTGTATTAGCTTGGATAGCAGCAACCCTAATACTAATAAAATAATTAATTTTATCTTTTTAAGATAAAAGATAAGCAGCAGTACAAAACAAGAGCAGACTCAAGATTAGTTTTAGCAACAGTTACAATAACAGTGATTTGCTAGAAGCAACTTAGGTTGTAAATTCTTACAGCAGCAGGTAGAAACGACCTACAGTGTCGCTCCTTCAGACACTTGGACCTGCATAGTGATGACACCATTTCATACAGGGGGTGGGCATCGTTCTCCATCATGGATGATAGCTTACAGTAGCTACCATCGTCCTTTCTCCCACCTCCTGTACTGAATCAAGAGGCAGCCCCAGAACGGAGCTAGCCTTCCTGACCAGCTTCTCCAGTCGCTTCCTGTCTGCTGCTGAGATGCTGCTGCACCAGCAGACCACTCCAGAAAAGATGGCGGATGCCACAACAGAGTCAAGGAAGGTCTTTAGGAGTGGTCCCTGGACTCCAAAAGACCTCAGTCTCCTTAACAGATAAAGTCTGCTCCGTCCTTTTTTATACAGTGCGTCTGTATTGTGTGACCAGTCCAGTTTATTGTTGAGGTGAACACCCAAGTTCTTGTAAGAGTCCACTCTCTCAATGTCCCTTCCCTGGATGTTCACCGGTGTTAGTGTAGAGTGTGTATGCCTACGGAAGTCTACCACCAGCTCCTTGGTTTTCCCTGCATTAATCTGGAGGTAGTTCTGCTGGCACCAGTCCACGAAGTTCTGAATTCAATTCAATTCAATTTTATTTATATAGCGCCAAATCACAACAGTTATTTCAAGGCACTTTACAAAGTAAGGTTTAAAACCTCACACAACTAAACCCAACAAATCCCACATACAGCAAGCATTTAATTTGACAGCAACAGTGGAGAGGAAAAACTCCCTCTCTAACGAGGAAGAAACCTCCAGCAGAACCAGACTGGATGTGGGCGGCCATCAGCCTCGACCGGTTGGGGTGAGAGGATAGAGAGATAGAAAAGCACAGCAACAGCAACAAGC
This sequence comes from Betta splendens, assembly GCF_900634795.4. Classification (NCBI taxonomy): domain Eukaryota; kingdom Metazoa; phylum Chordata; class Actinopteri; order Anabantiformes; family Osphronemidae; genus Betta; species Betta splendens. Next base: position 17,594,095 of record NC_040899.1, on the reverse strand, counting down.
AACAACAAGCAACAACAGAGCACAGGCAGGATGGTAGGACCAGGGACTGGATGCAGGCAGGATGGTTGGATCCGCAGCTGCCCATCACAGACACACCAACACTTTAAGTCCAATGATACCTGTGGGTGAGGACAGAGAGGGAGAAAGAGTGGGGGGGGGGGGGGAGAGAGGAGAGAAGCACAACTACTGGACAGAAAGAGACAAGGTTAGTTAAACATTGGACAATGATGGGAGGTTATGGGACAGAGGAGGTAGAAGGAAACAGAGGAGCTCAGTGTATAAATTAAGTCCCCCAGCAGTCTATGTCTATTGCAGCTTAACTAAGAGATGGTTCCTGTGACTAACAATAATTGCCAGTGACCTGAACCATCTCTAACTATAAGCTTTATCAAAAAGGAAGGTTTTAAGCCTAATCTTAAAGGTGGAGAGTGTGTCAGCTTCTCGAACCTGAAGAGGGAGCTGGTTTCAGAGGAGAGGAGCTTGGTAGCTAAAAGCTCTGCCCCCTGTTCTACATTTAAACACTCTAGGAACCGTAAGTAGCCCAGCGCTCTGAGAACGAAGTGTTCTGCTGGGAGCATAAGGAACTATAAGGTCTTTAAGATAGAAGGAGCTTATCATTGAGTACTTTGTATGTGAGTAGGAGAATTTTAAATTATATCCTACATTTTACAGGCAGCCAGTGCAGAGAAGCTAATGTAGGAGAAATGTGATCTCTCTTTCTAAGTCCTGTCAGAACTCTGGCTGCAGCATTTTGAATGAGCTGTAGGCTTTTTAAGGAGCTGTTAGGACATCCTATGAGTAAGGAGTTACAGTAGTCCAGCCTAGAGGTAACAATGCATGGATCAGTTTCTCTGCATCGCTCTGAGAGAGGATGCTTCTGATTTAACTATATTTCTAAGGTGGAAGTAGGCGGTTCTGGAGATTTGTTTAATGTATGATGTAAAAGAGAGATCCTGGTCAAACATGACACCAAGGTTCCTCACAGTAGAATCTGAAGCTAATGTTATGCCATCCAGGGTGGCTATCTGACTTAATAGTGTCTCTCTCAGATTTTTAGGCCCAACAATAAGAATCTCGGTTTTATCTGAGTTTAGTTGAAGGAAGTTTTGGGACATCCAGGATTTGATGTCTTTTAAACAACCCTGAATTTTGACTAGTTGATCTGTTTCATTTGGTTCCAAGGACATGTATAGCTGAGTATCATCTGCGTAAAAATGAAAATTAATAGAATGCTTTCTAATAATCTCACCTAGAGGAGACATGTATAAGCTAAACAGAATTGGACCCAGCACAGAACCCTGTGGAACTCCATAGCTAATCCTTGTGCGTGTGGAGAATTTAATTTAGTTCATTAACATGAACAAACTGGAATCTGTTCAACAAATAGGATTTAAACATCCCAATGCTGTTCCATTAATCCCGATTCTATGTTCTAGTGTCTGTAATAGAATGTGATGATCAATTGTATCAAATGCAGCACTAAGATCTAACAAGACAAGGACAGAAACTAGACCATTGTCCGAAGCTAATAGAAGATCATTAGTGACTCTAACCAGAGCTGTTTCTGTGCTATGATGTTTTCTAAATCCTGACTGAAAATCTTCATACAGGTTATTCCCACTAAGGTGGTCAGATAATTGTTTAGCCACGATTTTTTCCAGAATCTTGGAAATAAAGGGTAAATTTGAAATGGGCCTATAGTTGGCTAGTTGTCCAGGGTCAAGGGTTGGTTTTTTTCAATAGAGGTTTGACCACAGCCACCTTAAAAGCCTGTGGTACATAGCCTAGTTGTAAAGATTGGTTGATTTGATTTAATATGGATGAGCTGATTAAAGGTAGAACTTCTTTGAGTAATCTGGTTGGGATTGGATCTAAAAGACAAGTGGACGACTTGGAAGAGTTAATTATTGAGGTTAACTCCATATGAGTTATGGGGGAGAAGCTGTCTAGGTAAGACAGAGGATTTAATAAATTTAAAGTTGATGGATCTAGACAGTGCTTTCTGTCATTTGGAAGAAGTCGCTGCTGAATGTTTTTTCTAATGATGATAATTTTATTAGTAAAGTAGTTCATAAAGTCATTGCTGCTGAGATTTAAGGGGATAGTAGACTCAATACAGCTATGACTCTTTGTCAGCCTGGCTACAGTGCTGAAAAGAAACCTGGGGTTGTTTTTGTTTTCCTCAATTAGGGAGGAATAATATGTTTTTCTAGCAGCACAAATTTTTTATATTTCATTAGACTGTCCTTCCATGCATGCAGTTTACATTTATTTTGTTGGAACGCCACTGTCTTTCTAGTTGTCTAGTCCTTTGCTTTAGACTGCGGATGTCTGAGTTATACCACGGAGCTAACCTCCTCTGATTCACTGTCTTCTTCTTCAGAGGAGCCACTGTGTCTAACATTGTACGTAGAGAAGCTGCAGCATCATCTACAAGACAGTCAACCTGTTCATAAGGATTAAGGTGACTGTTCTCTGTGTATCTGCAAGACATTGAGGCAAAAGATGATGGAATCATCTGCTTGAATCTGGCAACAGCATTGTCAGATAAACATCTGCTATAGTAACATTTCTTTCCAGCTGTTATAGGGTCAGTTGTGCTAGATTCAAAAGTTAATAAGAAATGGTCAGATAACAGAGGGTTTTGGGGAAGAACTATTAAATTATCAATTTCAACTCCATATGTCAGGACAAGATCTAGGGTGTGGTTAAAACGATGAGTGGGTTCATTTACCTGCTGTGTAAAACCAATAGTGTCTATTAAGGAGTTAAAAGCAGTGCTGAGACAGTTGCTGTCAACATCTACATGAATGTTAAAGTCTCCCACTACAATGACTTTATCTGTGCTAAGAACTAAGTCAGATAAGAATTCAGAGAATTCAGTTAAGAACTCTGAATATGGAGCAGGAGGACGGTAAACAATACAAAACACAACTGGTTTCTGAGTTTTAGAGTCTGGGTGAGAAAGGCTCAGAGTGAGGCTCTCAAATGAGGTATAACTATGTTTAGGTTTAGGAGTAATTAATAAATCTGATTTATAAACTGCTGCTACTCCTCCACCTCTACCTGTACTTCTTGGAACATGATAGTTGATGTGACTCATTGGAGTCGACTCATTTAAAGTAACATATTCATCCTGCTGCAGCCAGGTTTCAGTGAGACAGAACAGATCTATGTGATGGTCACTTATCAAGTCATTTATTAAAAAGGATTTAGATGGGAGAGATCTGATATTTAATAAACCACACTTTATTAGCTTACTATTACTTTGTTCCGTAAGAGGAACTGTTTTGATGTTTATTAAATTCTGGTAAGTCACTCCTCTTTGATTTGTTTGTGACTTGTATAGTTTAGGTGGTCGAGAAGCAGACACAGTCTCTATGCGATAACTAAGACTAAGAGTGGGTCGCGGCTGTAGAGAACATGCAGAGAGGCGTGTAAGACTGCGACTCTGTGTCCTGGGCTCCACTCTGAGTTGTCAAGCAGTGGGGGGACTAAGCAACATGGCCATGTTACTAGAGAGCAGAGAGGCTCCGTTCAACGTGGGATGGACGCCGTCTCTTCTAATCAGCCCAAGTTTTCCCCAAAAAGTGCTCCAATTAGCCACAAAGCCCACATCGTTTGCAGGACACCACCTAGACAACCAGCGGTGAAGCGATGACAGCCGGCTATACATGTCATCGCTGGTCACATTGGGGAGGGGTCCAGAGAAAACTACGGAGTCCGACATTGTTTTGGCGAACGAACACACCGACTCAATGTTAGTTTCAGTTCTCTGTACTCTCTGTCATTGTCATCTGTAATCAAGCCGACAATGGCAGAGTCATCTGATAACTTCTGCAGGTGACAGGATTCTGAGCTGGACATGAAGTCTGCGGTGTAGACAGTGAACAGAAACAGAGCCAGAACTGTTCCCTGTGGGGCTCCTTTGTTGCAGACGAGCATGTCAGACTCACAGTGGCGAGCCCTCACATACTGCAGTTGGTTTGAGAGGTAGTCCAGCATCCATGGAGAAAGATGTTGGTCTACCCCCATGTGCACCAACTTGTCCCTCAGCAGCAACGGTTGGATAGTGTTGAAAGCACTGGAGAAGTCAAAGAACATGATCCTCACAGAGCTCCCAGCCTTGTCCAGGTGTGACAGAGGTCTGTTCAGGTGGAAGATGACAGCATCCTCATCTCCGATACCGGGCAGGTAGGCGAGGGTCCATTGACTGGCTCACCACAGGATGAAGATGGGCGAGCACCAGCCCATCATCTTCATCAGATGAGAGGTCAGCGCCACCGGTCTGTAGTCCTTGAGGTCAGTCGGCCAAGATGTCTTTGGCACCGGTACCAAGCAGGAATTCTTCCACAGCTGTGGCACCTTCCCCAGCTTCAGGCTCAGACTGAACGCATACAGCATAACGCTGCACAGTTCATCTGCACATGTTTTGAGCAGCCTGGAGCTGATGCCATCTAGGCCCGACACCTCCCTCTCCTTGGTTCTGCTAAGCTGCTTTCTCACCTGGGCTTTTGTGAGGGGTAGTGTGAGGGATGGAGGGGGGAGGGAGCTGAGGGCTGTGTCGTCAGAGGTGTTGGAATGGCTCACAGTGGGGTTAGAGGTTGTTGAATGCAGCAGTGGAGACAGGGTGGGGGTGGGCTGGTCGAATCTATAATCGTCACAGAGACTTCGTGAAGGGACAACCGTCTTGTTTTGCCAGCCACTGACAGCAGATGAAGAAAAGAAGAGGTTTTTGGCTACATGAAGAATCTGTAGCTTTTGTGTGCCTTAATTCAAAATAAGAAGCTGCTGATCAACTTAGAAACGATGTCTTTATCGTTTCCAGTGGCAGAGACAGCTGCTACGGGTGCTGGTTCCTCACAGGCAGCCTCCTGTACTCCTCCATACGGGGTAATTCGTCTGCGCTTTACTCTAGCTCATACAACTAACCACAAATATCGGACTTTGCGTGCTGAAGAACTCACTGTCTTCTACTAAAATAATCTACAGCGTGACCTCCAGCCATTGAATATTAGTGCTGTAGGGGAAACAATGGTAGACAAAGAAAACAATGGCAGACAAAGCAGTATCAGTCCAGCAGGCTGGCCCCGCACCCTCTCACTTGGACCAATGCTGGGGCAGGTACAGAGAAAATCAGGAAGCACTAGTTGTTGACCCTGAGGCAAAAAGTCTTCTGACAGGGTTCAGGAGCCTTTTTGTAGAGGCATAAATGATCATTTATCTGCAATAGTTAATATGGAGGAATCCGAGTGTCCCTTAATTCTTAAATACTTCCCAACATAATTTTGGTATACCCCAATTGAAAATTGGTAAAGTTTTCCTTTATGCAAAACACACTCCTGAACATAAATGTTGGCAGCAGAAAAATGGCGAGATTGCATAAGCAAGAAGCAGGCGGGGTAATAACCAAGACAGCAATTCCCTGGAAACTAAAAGGGGAAACTAAGCTAGAAAGATAAAAATAAGGTTGTAATACTGAGAAGAGTGTGACATGTCTCTGTGTATGTTGTGAGGTTGGTGTCTGGGTGGTCCATCAGGGTACAGGTGTCAGATCGTCGTAGCTGACGGACCCACATGCACAGCACAAACAAGCTTGGATGGTGATAAAAAGGGATTTATTCCAGAAAGGCAGGGTCAGAGTCAGGCAAGGTCATTCACGGGTAAGCAACAGTTTACAATACAATGGGTCAGGCAGGCTCAGTTCCGTGGACAGACAGGGTTCGTTAACGTAACGTAATGTAAATATAACAGTACCATTCAGGAAGAGGCGATCTCGTGGTCAGAATTGCATGCAGGATCGTTACCAGGGAGACTTGAGGACAAGACAGACAAGGCAGATAGGGATTAGGCAGAAGTTGTTCACGATGGTCATAGACAAGGTTCTGGTTCACAAGGCTAGGAAAAAATACAAGACGCTGGAAAGTGGTGGAATGCACGCAACAATCTGGCAACTGGAGAGAGTTTGAGGTGGAGACTATATACTGACGCAGATTACTGATTACTGATTACTGACAGTTGTGTGGAATGAGGACCGGTAGTGACAGGGAAAACAGTGAGTGGAGTTCTTCTGTGGAAAGAAAAAAAGGTGTGGGTCATCGACATAGCAATTATAAGAAGAGCTGTGTCAGCAAAAGAACACAAAGGCGCTGTAATATACATCCATGTAGATGTGGTGTGGTGGGGTGGAGCGGCACACAGCAAAACACAGAATTACGCCACCTCTGCATTGCATGAGCTAATTTAATAGTAAAGGCCTTTCTACTGTGTGGGAGCTATTTCTACTCACTTTGAGGTTAAAGGTCAGTGTCAGCAACAAATCAGCAAACCTGGAGTCAGTGGAGGGTCAGTGTTAAGCATTAGCTGCCCCTGCAGGTTGATGCTAGACAGTAGAAGTCCCACGTAAGGAAAGACACAAGGAAGAAAGTCTATCCTGATGGCAACAAACAGAGAAACTCCCTTGGTGCCACATAGTTCAGATGCTAATGGATTTTTGCTGTCACGTGATTCTTGAGTATCACTGAACAGTCTAGTTTAGTCTTTCCATCAGTTACATAAAAAATACCTTCATGCAGTGTGAGGATTAATGCACTTTTCTGCTGTCACTGCTGACAGTCAGGTGACAAAATATTTAAAATATCACTCCCTGCTGGGTGCACATATCCCTCTGTTGTAAACTCTGGCAAAGAGACTTAAACAGAAGATATGCAAAAGAGAGAGCTGGCAATCGTCATCTGTTGATACAAGTTTCCTCTCTGCATCTGTTAGAAGCCGCAGGGGGAATCATTTCGGTTGATTACTGTACTGTGTCTGATATCTTCATTAAACCGAATCAAGAGATACAGACAAGAGAAAGCAATAGGGAGCAGAGGGGAGAAAAAATAATCAGGGAAGGAAATGGAGAAAAATTGCGAAATATGCAGAGGCAAGATGGCGAACAAGGAGTTTAAGTGTGTGTGTGGAACCAGGAGGAAGAAAAAAGTCATTTTGAAAAGTTCGATGAGGCAGATTTTCATGATGAGTGGAGCTGTGTTGGTTTTGACAGCAGGGGATCAAAGGCAGCCATGTGTCATGGAGGCAGACAACGCCTTTTCAAAGCCCCTCAGCCTGCTAGCATTTTAAGTCAAGGCGGTAATGGAGAATGGGAAAAAAGACAGCATGGGCACAATGGCATGTGGAGTGAATGGTCCAGAACTATATGGGGGTCGGTGAAGGTCTGTCTGTTTGATTGTCAAAAGCTCCAAGCACTGTCAGTGAATGACACTAAATCACCAAGGATTTTTTTCAGTCACCTGTCCTGTTGATTTTTAAGAATAAGTGAGTTTTGTTCAGATCCACCTGTCTGTTGTTTTACCCTGACTAAGATAAAAGGGACTCCAGAACACTTTACATCATGGAAACCTGTCATGAATCTGGCCTTTTCTCTTAATTTCCTGTGTTATTTTGGTGCTTAGTTTCTGGTATTTTTTTGGTATTTCCTGTTTTATTTTGGCACTTTGTCCATGTCTGCCTTAGTTCTGGTTTTACTGATTCTGTCACATGACCCATCAACTGCAGGCAATCTGTAATCAACCCGGTATTTTAGCCTAAGTTCTTTGCCAGAGTGGTAGCTCATGTCCTTGTGTCTACTCTTCAGCATTTGCCCAAGTAAGTCCTCTGTGTACCGACCCTGGATCTTGTTTTTGACCGTGTCTTGCTTGCTCCCTGTCCAACGGCTTCAGACGTTATCACGCCATTCAATGGTCATTATCAGTGGTTATCAGCCCATACGTATGAGCCGCTAGGTGAATAGGTGCAGTAGGTTGTCGTCATTTATCCGTAAGGTTGATCACGGCTCGGATGATTTAACCAGCAGATTTTCAAATTTTGATTTTTCAGCAAGCATAACTTAGCAAATAGCTAGCGGTATTGTGTTATCTAACTGTAACCTGAACCCCCCACCCATTATCCAGCCCTAACCCTAACCATAATAACCTCTAAAGCTGCTTAACATAGCAACTTAGCTAGCTGTTAGCTGTTCGCGAGGAGGCAGAGCAGGCACCTACCGGTCCGTACGAATCAGTTCTGATCAGCCCATTCGTTATGGCTGATAACATCCGAAGTGGGTGCCCTGTCTGTACTGTTTTGAACTCTGCCTTGTGGATTGAACCTTGCCTGAAGACTGGTCCCTGTCTGTACCGTTGCCTTCTTCCTGCTACTCCGTGTATCAAACCTCTGCCTGCCTTGACCTAGATTCTGCATTTGTGTGAGTGCTGTGCATTTGGGTCTTTCACCTTGTTTCGTGATAAAACCTAGACACAGGCAGTATGATAGGTTATAGTACTTGAGGTTATGTGGATTTTGGAGAATGATTAATGAAACATATTTGTCAAGTCTGGATCATAAATTCCAGCTGATAGTAGTGGAGGCAATGAATCAAATGAGTTTGCACTATATAGTAAAAGTAAACAATCACTTCAGATGCTGTGTCTCTCCACTGAAATAATGGCAGCATTCTTTTCATTTCATGTTTTTACCCTTTTAATGACACAGTAAATATAGTGTAGTACAGTATTTACATTAAATGCTGCCATTATTTCAGTGGAGAGACACGGCATCTGAAGTGGTGATAATCACCACACACCATGCAGTATTACTTTATATCTTTTACTTTTCATCTTGAACGTGCTTTGGTCTGCAAGCTATGCAGTTATGGCTGATTTTACTTCTTCCTGTTGGTGGCCAACTCTACTGGAAGATCAGCACATTAAAGCAAACCATTACAATTATTATTGAGAAGGTACACTGTACTTATTCAAAGCCTTCGGTGCAAGGCACAACTTCCTTAAATCCAAACATAGCATTAAACAATGTCAAAGTTATGGGGAGGGGGCACAATCTTGAATATTGCTTCATTGTCATTACGATTTATGGAATAACAAAGCACTCACCAATTTTCCATTGGCATTGGTGAAATGAAGGTAACGCTGTTCAGAAACAGCAGCCTATTAAATGAACCTGACACAGATTACAGATTACAGGTCATTACCAACAAAACAGTTTGAAGACTAGGTGTGTTATTATTGCCAGGCAGTTTTATTATCTAGTGACAGTACATCTACTTTATATCCTTATAAATGTATGTAAATGTATATCTTTTGGTCTTAGTAATACCTTTGATGTGATACTTCACCAATGGGGCTTGACCAAAGCGATAGTGGGTAGTATTCAAGAGTGAAGCTTCTTCCATAATTTCTACGCAGATAAATTATTATTTATTCCTCTATATAAAGTGGCCAGGGGAGCTGAAAATGATGTAAAACACGTCATTCTCAACCGCTCTGGCAACTTTCCATGGGCTCACTACAACTAGTGCTTTCTGGTTTTCTTCGTACCTTCCCCGGCAACAATGGACGAGAATGTCTCTGTCTACAGTACTCATTTTCAATGACCAGAGGACCTGCTCTGAATTATTTAGAAAAGTTCTATACAGTAGTGTGTTAGCACAGTCTACTATTCATTTTACTTGTATAGGCTTGAGTACAGCCAAATGAGTTAGACGAGGCTGAAGTTGCTAAAGCCAAAGATAGCGACTGCAAGAAGCCGGGTGGGGGGTAGTTTATGAACAATTCGTTCAATATGAACTAATGTTTTATATAACTCGGGAGGAACGAATCCTCTCATTGAAAGATTCATTCATTTTCATGCAGTACCTTCTCTCGCCACATGGCAGCAGCTGCATAAACTCAGTCAGCAGGACAGGAAACAGAAAGGATTAATTCACGACTGAGCACCCTTCCTCAAAAATTTGTTCTTTTGTCACGTGACTGCTAGGCTCTTTAGGCTCTGTGGCGAGCAGAAGGCGCTCCAGTTCTTTCCTGATTGTCATGTGACAGCTGTAGCTCAGCTACGGGCTGTGAGGACTGATAAACAAGGAAATGAATGATGTCTGATATCTAAAGTTCATTTATTTGTCAGCTGAAACCCGACATACATTATTTATTCATGGAATCATAATTAATTAGTGGTCTTTGATTCTTGTAGATGTGTGTAGTGTTATTGTGTTTATAATTTAAAGTGTGTTTGTAAATCAATACTTTTAATACATTATATCAACATGTTGATTTTGTGGTATACGTTTCCATAATCATAAAATATAACAATAATAATAATAATAATTAATAATAATAATAATAGTAATAGTAATAATAATAATAATAATAGTAATAATAATAATAATAATAATAATAATAATAGTAATAATAATAGTAATAATAATAATAGTAATAATAATAATAATAATAACACGGTTTTGTTCATTGTTCTCATTCATCGTTTACAGCTCAGGCTCTGTAGTGAGCAGCAAGCACTACAGTTCTTTTGTGATTCATTGGATCTTTAGTTCAATCATTTGTCACGTGACAACTGTTGGGGGACCTCATGTGTATCATCTGTTATTAACAGAATTATTATTAAAGTTCCACATGCTCAAACAAAGAAGGTTTTGCCGCCTGTATGTATTATCCTTCTGATAGGAGTGAGTGGAAACAAAGATTTTAAATCTGAGTGCCAAAACCAGGCGCCAGGCTGGGGAACCATACCTGGCACCGCGCTGAGACGTCCGAACTTCCCCGCTGATACAAACGACAAACGGAGGAGGAACTTGGACGTCAGCCATCCTGTTTGGACCAAACCAAATACCAACCAAATAGGACGGGCGTGACCCAAAACATGGTTATTAAAGCTGCCGTGACCAAAGACTCATCCCTTGTTCTCTCCGACCCTCGTCCTCTCGCCTTCAAGTCCACTGCAGACCTTTCTTCTTTCCATCCACCTGGAGTCTCCCTCTGCCCGGCACGCCTGAAGCCTCCACCGCAGCCAGCAGCTGAACCAACGTGGACATCGTCACGGAGAACGGGCCTGATCACCCATCTACTTCTAGCCACCTGGCAGAAAACCGCCAGCTTGACCGCCTCACCCGCTGCTGTCTCAGGTGATCACGCGAGTATTTCCGCAATCACATGACTGTAAAGCTGTTACAGATCTACGTGAATCTAAGAGGTGCACATTGAAGTGTTGTGATCTGTGATTTTGCTAGCTTAAGTGCTTTATTGTGGTACTGTGTGGTTATTCTGTTTCTGCTGTGACCACGCCAAGCGCACGTTTCAACCACTGCGCGCTTCCGCGATCACGTGACTATATCGCTGGATATAGCCCCACGTGTTTGTGAGACCGCAAGCCTTATTCACGCTAGTCCCACTTCACACTCTTTTACACGCTTCTTTCCCTGTGCCACCTCACCACGCCCCTAAAGGGGGGCGCCCTCCTCCTCCTCCTTTCTCCTTCCTTCTCTCTCTCTCTCTCTCTCTTTCTCTCTCTCACACATACACACACCCCTTTTATCGCACGTAACACGCATACACATACAGTATTTCCAGACGAACACACCATGCGATTAAGTTGTGATTGCTGAGTTATTCAAGATAGTTCTGACACTGGAGTTAATTTTATTTGTTTAATAAAGCGTTCATAATTTAATTGGTCGTTGTTGTCTTTGAATATTTGTATACGCTCTTACAGCACTGGTGAATTGAGTCAGCTATGGTACGGAGTTCATCCTTCAAATAACTTACAATACAATAATAATAATACAATTGAGACTGTATTGGCTATTCCAAATTGGTTATTGGTCCCTGGTAACAGGGTGTTGCCCCGTAAAATTAATTATTAATTGAAATAATAATTATTAATCAATAATTAAGTGTTTCATTACCTATCGAGAGACCCCATGAGAGAGAGAGAGATAGAGAGAGAGAGAGAGAGAGAGAGAGAGAGATTTAGATATAATATATATATATATATATATATATATATATATATATTATATTTAAGCTAATAACCAAAATTTATGAATCTAAATTATAACATAATTGGTATCTCCACTCAGGAGCTATAAATGTAAAAATTATAACTTGTGCTCTTATATATAAGATATATATATCCCCAACATAATTGGTGCAAACCCGTGTGAGGCAAATTAACCTCAGCCCTTTTTGAGACTAGGTGATGTTGGTAATTCATTTGGCACTACCACAACCTTCACACTGCCCCAACGCAACCGTATATAGCAGGCTCTGTAGCGAGCAGCAAGCGCTCCAGTTTGTTTGCGATTTGTTCATATGGATGCTTACAGATCATCATTTGTCACGTGACAACTACCAAGTGACTGTTGCGCTGTTAAACAACAATAACAGGGGAGATGCAGGACAAGTCACATTAATGTGGTGTGTATTTCCTTGGTTTCATGTGGTTTTATTTGCTTGTGGCATTTTGTGTATTATAATTTGTCCACTGAACCATGTTGTTTTCACTATATAGTGTTTGAGAACCACAATCCCTTTTACAACGCCCACAGCACCAGAGTTAAAGATCCGAATCAGTTCAAAGAATTGAGTTTTCCATCTCTAGTGGTGGGAGAGCTGATAACCGACTGTAAGGAGCGGGGGCAAAAGCGAGGCAGCTGACAGCTGAAAGGAGCTGTGTGCAGGAGACAGCTGTTGTTCACTTGTGCTCATTTATGTTTTGTAGATCATTTGCCCTATAGCTTTATCCTTGCTTCTGTCATGGTCGTAGTTGCTTTTTATTCATGCTACAGTGTTTAGGTTTTATTTGATATTACCTTTGTTTTCATGCTTGTAGTGTTCATTTTCCATTTCACAGTTCTTTTATAATAATTACTCTTAGTTGCTTTGAGTTCTTCTTATGTGTAGTTTAGTTCTTCTTCCCTCTCTTTCATGTTCTGTGCTCAGTTATTTTATTAACTTTGTTTTATTCACTGTTAACCTTTTGGCACAGTTGAAGTCCAAAGGACTCAGGACATTATTAAGGTTTCACAACTTTCAACTATTCAGGTATATTAAACAACAGTACATAAATGGATCAATGGAAGACTAGAAGACTACTTTGCCCGGATAGTAACTGTTTATATTAAGTAACAGTTATTTTTGTTGTAACTGTTTATATGAAGTAACAGTTATGTTTGTTGTATAGACATTTTTTTATTGCTCAAATAGAGAAAAGTAAAATTTGATAAAGAATAGTGAAATAATGTCACAAAAGGTGCACTATGGAAACTGTAGGCACCGGATATTGATGCAAAAACTCAATAACGATATGTCTCGTTAGTAGTACGTTTTTTAGTGGATACTGCCTACAATATTTTAGTGGTAAAATGCTAGAGAGTTATTTTTAAAGCTATGTAGTAGTTATATTCGGATATAATGTAGTGTAATATTTCTGCTGTTTGCCCACATTCTAACAGGTTACAGTTGGGTTGGTCTTTGTTGACTGATGAAATCTAAACTACTTCATTTGATTTTCCTAATCATCAGTGAATCAGTAAATATACAGTATACAGTACAGCAATAATTCCTCTACATTTGTCAACTTAGATGTATGTCTGCATGTTGAGTTACAGCATCTGGACTTCTTTATTTCTTAGAAGAAGTCCAGATGTCATAACTTAACTTCCAGGTAACTTCACCTGGATGAATCCCCCTCATACACAGATTTATGTGGGTACATCTACTGTACTACAAATTTCACGCTATCCATTAATTTCACATGAACTTTCGCTGTTTGGCTATGTATTCTTTCTCTTTATCTGTCACACACACACACACACACACACACACACACACACACACACACACACACACACACACACACACACACACACACATCCATCTCTACATATGCTCTGTAGAAAATTTAATTTCCTTAAAAGCACTTGGTTTCTGCTGTTTTTTAGTCAGTTCAGTGTATGTGGTGCTGGCACAGGGTCTCTGCAGCACAGAGCTGTTAGGAGAGGAAATGAAAAGAAACAACAGGGCAGTCACAAGCATATCCTCTTGCTTGGTGTGAGTAATGATTCACAGCCCTACCTGAACATGTGGCAAGGTGTAGCCAAGGCTGTCAGCAGCCCTGTGGAGATGATGGTGCATGGTGTCCCACATTAAGTGTTTTTGATATTTATATTAAAAGAGCAGCAGTACAAGTTAGGCACAGTGAAATTGAGACATGGGGCACTGATTCCTGACATAAATAACAGAATACCTGACACAGTGTAATACCTGTGTCACGTTGTTGTTATGATCTGCCATAAGAACGGTGGATCGGATACCTGGTGGTCCATGCAGACCCGAGTCGGAGGAGGCCAGTAATGAATGAAAAATGTTTGTTTAATTAACCAAAAACACTCCTAATAACACAAGGTATAAACTATGAAGTATCTGTTGTGTGCTGAAATGTGGAGAGTATGAAGCGCAACAACTATAACTATAAAATAAATATCGTGGCAAATCAAAAATCAAATTGAGACATTATCCGTGACTAGTCATTCTACAGTGCCATTCCTACATACATATATATATCCTCCGGTAGTACAGTGGTTAAGATGAGTGGCTATTGTCTTGGTTGAGTTGGCGTGAGTTCAATTCCTTGGTTTTGCTCTAACTATGCAATTTTATTTCTGAACAACATATATGATGTTTTAGTTATTTTCTATTCACTGCAAAGTTATACCTGTTCTGTCTAGTTTAAGACAGACATGCAACAAGCAACAAAGCATTCTTGTTTTCATTCTCTTTTTTCGTGTCTTTAAACAGCAGGCGTCTCATATACACACCCACTGCTCTAACATCTGATAATATAATATAATATAATATAAGCCAATAGAATAGAAGCCAATATAATAATATATTGGCTTCACATAATTCCATGATTATGGGTTGCGGTTTAATTAATATAATTTGAATGTGCATGGCCAAGTTAAGACGTAGAGCGCAGTCCATCTGCGACTACAGCCGTTTAGTTAGGTCTTAAAACGTACAGGGGCCGATTAAATGATCTCTGGAAGAAATTCATTAACAAGTTTTGGCAGTTTAAATAACGCTCAAGGTCCCTCAGGTGTCCCTGAAGAGGAACACCTGAGGGACCTTGCGGGACCTTGCGAATTATGACCGTGTGCAGTGCAGTCGCTAAACCTCAGCGACGCAAGCTGCACACCGTTTGAAAGTTCAGACTCTCGTCTTTCCGACCATATAAACATTTCCAGCTACAACAATCACAGCGCAGTCACCAAACGCTCAAAAAACAATAACCATAAATCCATAAATTTTCCATCACTTACTTTTGACGACTTCTGAGCTTCAAATCGCGCTCAATCATGTCGTGTGTGGTCTCTTTTTGTTCGTTATGATCCAGCGAATGTAATCTAATAAAGCGTTTCGGTCCAAAAAAACACCATACATCCACACTGGTCCAAACACTACAAAAATTCTGCCCCAGCTCGTGAGCGAAAAATATTTTTTTCCAACTTCTGTGAGCCATAACCCGCTAAATTCAAAAGCGATAGCAACGGAAACTTTTCAAGATGGAGGCTGCCGGGCTTCTGCTTCGAACGAAACCTAAGCCGTTAACCTCTGTTTATTGGCCCTACCATGGCAACCCTTAGCACACGTGGTCCAAACCTACCCCCCCACAGGCCTCTAGAGTTAACCTCGTAAATGCTTAAACAAAACGGACAACGCAGCAGCGTAGCAGAGAACGCATTGATTCCGTAGATATGCCATGAGTGGGGGAGGGGCGCTCAGCCTGCCATAACCAGCCAGGTCAAAGAGCTAAAAAGTGAAGCCTGCTGTTTCCTAACTATGAATTTTTGACCCAGATTGTTACATATAAGATATTAGGTTATAGTGAACGCTAATATAGCATTATAGGGTATTTTTACAGCCTGTAAGCTTTCATTTGAGCCCTCCCTGGTGTCTGTAGGTTGATCCAGGCCAGAGTTGTGATTTTATTAGGGTTACCTGGGCCAGGCGGAATTTGGTTTGGGGGGGGGGGGTAAATAATTATTCATAAAAGTGTCCCAGAACCTTTTTTTTAACACTATTTGATTTATTTCGTCATATATAAATGCACAAGGCTTCATTCTTTTAGATAGAGTTTTTTTGTCCTGAGACCAGTCACCAGGGAGATATTTGCTTATATCTTTAAGGGAAAAATCCAGGCGAGGGCTTATCAAAAAATTATAAAATTATTTCAGGTTTGTGTTTCTTTTGTTTTTCTCCTATATAGCTGTAACAAATTGTTTCTTTATTTAAAAACTAGAAGAAGTTTCTTTTCCAATGACACCAAGCTCAATATTGTAGCCCTTACAATTGAGGAACTACAACTTTTTAATTGGACTATGCCAAATCGGATCCTAATTAATTAATAGGGTTTAAATAGGGCTTGGAAGCTTAGGGGTTAATACTTTGATTTCCCATCCATCTATCCATCCACCTTCGCTTTCTTGTTTCTCTTGATATGAGCGGCAAATTGATTTTAGTCAAAGCACCGCCTTACAAACCAATACACCAGGCAAATTTTGTTTTAGACACAGAATTGGATTTAAAGTGCTTTATTTGTTTAGCAAAAAACGAAAAAAAAATGTTCTCGCGTTACCTCTGCTTTTAATTTTTAATCAAAGCTTATCCGGGGGCGGGTCGTGGGGGCAGCAGTCTTAGCAGAGAGCTCCAGACTGCCTTTTGAATGAAACGAGACCGAATGATGTGATGTGTTACATACTTTGGTCTGAGTTTGACCAAGCTTAACTGTCAGCCAAGGTTAGTACATTATGATTTGAATGCGCCTGTCAGCGGGGAACACTGGTGGTCCTGGGCAAATTGGCACCCCTGGCGAGATCATGATTTTGCGCCCCCTTATCGTGACTATGCACGCACCACCCCCCCAGTCGACACTATGCGCTCTCCCGATCGAGACTATGCGCCCAGAACCTTCACGCGCCATCGTGATTATGCTAGATAAGATCGTGATTTTAGGCCCTTATCCCCCAGAGTGTGTATATGTGCATGTGCATGTTTTTTTCTGCGGGCTTGGAGAAACCGCCCCAGGCAGCACCTGCTGGGGTGCTCGGGGTGATGTTAAAATGTGGAATGTTAAATCTCTGAATCCTGTCTTTTGTGTCTTATCTGGATTAAAAACAAATGTTGAATGATCTTAAATAATATAATATACCCCCCATGGCTCCCTGTGTTTTTTTTTTTTTCATGGAAAACATGGGTGAAACGTGGGTGCCAACCCCTGGTCTAGATCTTCTTTATTCACTTTTTTTATTTGCAGCAGTTTGTCTTCCACAATTGAAATGCTGCACGTGGGACCACGCACCACAGAGTAAAGCTTGATCGGTCTAAGCATGCAGCTGCTTATTTCGGTTTTAAACTACCATTAATCGTAAATACTACTCTACTAAATACTAAAATCGTCCGCCACAGACGAGCAGCGGTTCGTAGTCTTGGTTATCCATGCACTAATTAATACGGTGATCTTGTCTCATGGGTCAAATTATATTGATAGGACACTGTTTTTCCAATAATAAAATTATAAAATAATAATAATAAAATAATAAAATAAAATTGAAAGACTGCTCCCACTGAGGTTTGAACATGGGACAAAAAGCTTTAAAGCCATGCATGTTAACCAATAAGCCACCCAAGACTTGGTCAATGGTTGTTCTACAAATGCTTTATAACACAGTGAACTAGCGTTCTATTACCAAATGTGGCAGTCAATCACCATCTTCAGGCCAAAAGGACGTAACACACACTCTCACACGGTGCAAACCAGGTGAGAACACGGTGGAATTGAAAGCAAATCACAGTAGAGGCAGACACTTTTAATTGCTACCACTGTACAGTATATGCAACACATGCATGACTAATATGAGTAAGCTAAACATGAAAACTGACAGACTCCTGCATGTCTTAGATGCTCAGCAATGAGTGGGTCACAGAGCTTACAGGAAGAATTCAAATACAAAAACTCAACCAAGAATTTGAAAGAGCTCAAAGTCTTTTGATAGTAGCTTCGTAGTCCCGCTCACAAAAGGTCCAGGTAGCTGCAGACATGTAGTGCTGGCAATGACCCAGCACAGACTGATGGTCTAGGGGAGTTTATATAGGGAAGTACAGGTGTGGGGAATCGACCTAATTAAAAGAGTATACTGAGTAAGAAGGGAGCAGGTGTGGTCAAGAACCGAGGCGTGGCATGGTAAGGGAGAAGGTGTGGTCCAAAACAGGAGAAACAGAAGAGCCAGCCCAGGATCCTGACATTTGTGGTGTATCTGCATATTCTGTCTGTCTGACTGGTTGGTTTGCATCATTACCCAGAACTATATCATCCAGATGTTTTAAGATTTTAAGTTAAAGCAAACTTGAAATGCTTGGTTGAACACAATAAAATTTATGTCTATATTCATTGTACTTTTTGTTTGGTAGACGTTATTTAAACTGTACACACTGTGCAGTTCCTTATGCATGTATAAAAGCAGTTTCTGTTATTTATTGATTAGTGTAATGTGTACTATTGATATTTTTAATAGCACTCAGGTCTGTATTTTTGAGTTTACCTAGTCAAGGCTTCAAGAGTTGTATGTGAATGATGGTCAAGCCTTTGTCAGTCAGTGTTATTGTGTGATAAACATCAGAGTCAGCCTTTGTCCCCTTCAAATGTGCTCACGTGGGCTCCTGCAGCCACACACCTGTGTGGAGAAAAGCTAATGGCTATCGGCATCGAGCGGCTACGGGCAGGGAGCGGTGGGTCCAGCTTTTGGCCTTTTCTGTAACCTCATACACCTGGGGGGAACAGCTGATAGCTCTCAGCCTTCGAGCAGCTACAGGCAGGGAGCGGTGGGTCTAGCTCGCTGTAGTAAGTATGTGCTTGATACTTAATATGTTGGTTGGTCTGTTTAAAATGTAGTAACCCACATGTGAGACAAGCGTTGCTAACAACTACAGCGAGTCAGCCGAGCCATTGTCCCTTTCAAATATGCTACTCTGAGTTGGTGAAATCACACACCTGTGTGGGGAACAGTTAATAGCTATGGGCCTTCGATCGGCGACAGGCAGGCAGGGAGCGGTGGATCGAGCTTTTGTCCTGTTGACATGTGCTGCCGCTCCTGTTTGTGTGTTGTGTTAGCCCTTAGCATGCCTTTAGGCCTTTGCACTTTAGAGCTACAGCTGGTCGATCGCTACAATAGGAAACTGCAGATGAACGCGGTTATGTTTGTTATTACCCCGTCCTTTGTCACAGCCTAAATCAACTTGTGATTTAGGGTTATGTTATTGTTCTGTCAAATTCTAACATGATTAGTTGGAATGATTACCGTGTTGTGTTGCAAGCTTAGTTGCTAATTAGTCACATCTCTACAATAACTGCTGCTTATCTGGTCAGTAACCTATAGCTTGTACCATAGCCATTATATTTGTAGGACCAATACAATTTACAGTAAATGTAACACTGTCTTTTCTATACTGTAGGGAGGCACATCCCAGTTGCCCACATGCAAGGAGGCTGTCAAACAGAGAAATCACTGCAGACTGTTGGTACACGGACATCTGTTGCCCAGCTCAGGAGTAAAGGTAAGTTTGTATGTACTAACAGTAAGATGGGCAATAGAAGATTTTAATTGGTATATACAGTTTATATTTCATATTTGAATTGTAACAACTGTTTATCTGTTGTTTTAGCACAGACAGGCCTGTCCTCTTGTTTGGTTTAATTTTTTGTCTAGTATTGTGTATTCTTACATTAGAGAAGGTTTTGACCTACATAATAATGAACATTTCACCAATCTACAATTATGATTGCAGTACCTTTTTGTTTTGATGAGGTGATGGTGAGGACAGCCACAGCTTCCATCTTGTAGAGGACTGCTTCTGCTCAGTCTTCCAAATAGTGATGAGAACAAGGATCACCACATCTCCGTTTTCCCTACTTTCATGCATTTCGTCTGCAAGGCCCTGCAAAAGCTTCTGTCCTCAAACCCCCAGACTTCTTAATTAACTCAGTAACCTATACATTGCACATTGGAGTGTGAAGGTAACAGTTTGTTCTAGCTTTGAAGTAGTGGTGCATTTTTTTGGTTGACAATAAAGTTGGCTTTAACTATTACGTATTTCACTGAACTCTGTTTCTGAAGGGAAAACACTTTTATTCAGGAAATTGAAATTACATGTTTTTCTCTTTCTAATATGGTAAGCTATAAAGTTGAAGTGGCCATAAATAAAAAGCATATAAATTATATATAAATTAAAAAAAATCTTAATGAGTATTGCACTCACAAAAAAACACATGTTTACTCAAATAGTAAAGGAGTTATTTCACAAGTGGTCTACATCCATCATACAATGAGTGTTTTAGTGTTTTATGCATCAGGAAACTGCCTTCATCTACAACCCAAGCATGGGTTGTATGTGAAGTGATGGCAACTCCGATTCTTCACCCCAGGAATCCTCAGCAGCCTCTGTAGACTAGATACCTGTAACAACTTCAGATAGAAAGACATATTACTGTCAGATTTATCAAGATTGATCAAAAAATATAATTAAAAGCAGTAAAAATACATCTGGTCAATATATATGCATGCAGTGATTGCTCTGAATATTAATGTACATTTTAAAAATAAAATTATTTCAGAGCAGCAGCACAAGTAAGACTAAAACTGTGTAAAATGTATTTATATTATTTCAGCTATGCTCTCAAACTTTTATTTATTTGTATAATGTAAGCTAAAGTAGTGTTTTCTATTAACGAGAGTTTTCCAGGTAAGTCGTGTTGTGAATATTCAAGCTGCAAAGGCCATTTAGCATACGCATTAGCAACTGCTAGCCGCTTTGCAAATTACATAAATCAAATAAATTGAAGTAAATGCGACATTACCAATGAGACGAATCTTGCATCAGCCGAAATGTGGTGACTTCAACAGCCTCCTCTTCAGCTTCAGGGTCAGATTCGGGATCGTAGACGTATGGTTCTACTACGCTACGAACCAGCTGGCTAATGTCGTGCAGTCCTGTAGCGGGTCTTCTTCTGCTGTGGAGGATTGCGGTGGAATGCATTCTCAATGTCGCACTACTGTCAACTACTGTATAGTATCCTAACCGTGCGGTGGCTCGTATCCATGAAGCCGATTTAAAAAAAAAAAAAAAAAAAAACAACAAAAAAGGTATGCGCTTCCGCACAGAGGTGTGGTGAGCAGCTTCGCTTGCGACACGCCCAGAAAACACAGCGTTTGCTGATGGGGAGTGAAAACCACACATTGACAGGGGCAGTGTGGACGATCTAAAGGGTTTTATGGGATGGAAATTTACAGAGACCTTACTGACACATTGAAGTCCAATATCGTTTAGAGTGAAAAGCTGTATGATCAGGGAGCTTTAAGACCCATTACTGTATCTTAAACATGGTGATAGTTACATCATGAACATGACAAAGTGCACAATTTTATAGCTGTAAAGATTTTTTTACCCATAACAATAAAACAAATGTGTATGTGGACCCAGACATACCTCTACTTATTTTGTATTGCAATCCCAGCTGACATTGAACAAAAGGCAGAGTACTTACAAGGCAAGTTGACGTTCTATCACAAGGCGGACAGCAATATTTTAAGTTTAATCTTCAGAGTATGGATAGAACCTGCTCAGTCCACACAGAAAGGTCCCTGGGGATTTTCTAGCTGTGAGGTGGCAGCTCTAACTTTTGTAAAGTCTTTGACTGGTTAGAGTGAAAATTAATTCTGCTTGATTAGTGCATTTTGGTGCATTCTCGTGTATTGTCATTATAATATGAACCCGAAGTGCAGAGCACAGATTACAGCCGCTACGGTGTTCAGACCTGCCTGTCTGCCACCACAAAAATCACTCTTCTATCTTAGCTTTCTTCAGGAGTTTTAGCAGTAAAACTCATACTGTACTGTAAAAGTCCCCTGGCTGTTGCTTTGCTACAGTTGATGTTTCAGTTTTTTTATTCTTATGGAGATAAAAATTAATGACATTTTCCTAATATGACTCACTCATGGAAAGAGGAACTGATTATGAAGTGGAACAAAGGCCATCCTCCTTGTGGCAGGAATGATCACGTACGCTTCTCATGTCAAGTACATAGCTCAAGGGAGGATGAGCTAAAGAGACAAAGACTAATAATTATAAAACCCCTGTCTGTTAACTTCAGTATTCTGGACAAACATGCTCGGTGTACTGCTGTTCCACTGTCGTCACTTGTGCTTGTCCAAAAAAAGCAGCACAGAAACTATATATCTGTGATTCTCTTGCTGCCTGTTATTGTATTAATTTGGCTGCTGCCAGTTATTTGGTGTGTGTAATGGTCCCCAGTCAGCTGTCTCACAGTCAATAGATTCTCTGCTTTCTGTAATTTGTTAGTCCTCATTACTAGCTGTACCGATAAATTAGACATACTTTCAGAGAAAAAGCCCACACCTGGTAAATAATACTCTGGACCCATACGCAAGAGAGAGACAAAGTATCTACAGAAGGAATATATGAGAATCGATCGACCCTCGTGGCCATGTCTGATCTTGACAATAGCATGCTATTGATGTGCTGGAATTGCTTTTGAAGGCGAACAGATTGATATAATGGTGGGGTGTTGGCCCTTAAGGGCTGGGCTGCCAGGGCTGAACTCTGATTGACTGACCTTGGGTCAATACAGCCATTTGCATCAGTCCTCTTTGGTGTTTGTGTTGAGGCCATTGGACTGGCAGGAGTCCTGTAACAGGGCTTGGAGTTCTTCTCTAAACCAGGTGCCTAAAATCACTTTCAAGGTTGAGTTTTACTTCTAATGCCATTGATTTTATGTCTACTGTAGCCACAGGCTGTATAGAAAATGCCACTATTTACTGGCACTATACAGAAATAAAGCCACTATATTGCAAACTCAGAAGGTGAAATTGAAGCAGACAGAGTCTGCAAAGTACTGTATATTCTGAGGGCTGCAAATAAGAGATACCTCTGGCATTTGTATGAAATGAGAGGGGTGTGATGAGTGAAAATTCAATGAATGTTTAAAACAAAGCTTCAAAGTACAGAAATTGGTATTGGGGACAGCCCTAGAGTTTGTACAACCCGTACCCGTAAATATCGTCCGTAGGTGTTCAACTGGTGTAAGGCTAGGGATAAGTGGGCTGGTAGCTCAGTATGTAGATCCTTCTCAGACCGATGCTCTACCATCCCACTTAGCCCTATGGTCCCTGATTCCATCCCTGCCTTTGGCACTAGTTCCGTCCTTCAGCAAGACACCTGGCTAAGTCATTTATTTTATAGGCATTTGTCAACAAAACTGAACATTCAAGATGAAAACTGTCTGTGAGTATAAGAGACAAAACAGACACAGCCTTTGTGCTTAGGTCAAGTGCAGAGTGACAACTGGTGTGCTCTTAGTAACATCTGCTGTTTGTTGTCGTGCTTCTTGTGCTGTTTTCTGACAGTATATGTGTACTTTCTTTAAAGAAGTAAGAAAAAGAAAAATCACACCACAAGAACTAATATCTCTAGTGAAAAACACTCATAGTAGGTGGTCCAGGTTCTTTTTCTCTCTGTGAACAGACAGGATGAAAGCTCTGACGTTATATGCCAGCCTAACCAGAACAGCACTCTGAGGATTGTCTCCAGCTTTGGGCACATTACTCTGTCTCAGCTTGTGTTTAACTTTATTTATCTCTCTTTGATGTCACATCCACTCCTCTCTCATCTATACTAGGCCCTTCTACTCCGACCAGGGAACAACTGCCTGTGGCTTGATCCAACTTAGGAAACCGGTTAGTACCTTGGGGTTTGTTTCACTTGTGTGATCGTTACACCTGCCTCTTTACACCTTCTATACTTATTTAGCTTGTAATACATCTAGAGATAAAAAAGTTATTTTGAAGGATGTTTCATATTTCCATTCTTCACTACATCATATCTTCAACTGTATTTTACATTGAATTATGGGGGTGTTTTTCCAAGTTGGAGGCACTGGTATGCTGTGATTTTTTTAAGAGTATGAGGAAATAGCTGAGCAATATTCAAAAGTTTAAGAGTGCAAACTAATTAGAATATCAAGAGCAGAGTCTCCTTGAAACAAGTGTCCAATTGAAGTAAAGGGAAGATGTCTCCTCATGCATGTCATTTGAGTGAAGGCTTCTATTTTATTTATGAAATTTTAACTTGTATAGACAATTATAGACAGGAGACAACAAGAGAAAAATAATAATGGCATCTGCAGAAGGTTTTTCTGTGATGTCATGCCAGCCTTGCTGACAGTTTAAATTCACGGCAGGTTTCAACAGTAATATTTTGCAATATGCAATACATTTTTAAATTTGTTTGGTATGCGAATATGATAAACGTTATTATTGTCAGTCCCATTGTATCACAGGACTGTGGGGGCTGGGGATGGGCGCATCATCTGGGCGCATCATCAGGACATAGACCTGTGTTCCTCTGCCCGCTACAGCCTCCTCTTACAACAGCCGGTTGCTTTGGGCCCTCATTCCCCCTCTTACCTTTACCACATGTTCCTAAAAGTTGACCAGCCGCTTTCGGCCGGGACACATACATGGATATCGTTCTGCTTGCTTTCATGTAGATACAAAACTTTTTAAAGCATTTTACTTTACATTCTGTTTATTTTGTTATTCATATACATGTAATTGCAAATGCTACACTGAGCTCTCTTGCTTTGACGAGTCTTGTGTCTACATGAAAGTGGGCAGAACGACATCCATGTGTGTCATGGCCACAATTAAGAAATGTCTATGTCTTTCATTGCTTCCTTCAGTGAGACCGCTAGGTCCGTGTACCTTTCGTTCAATTGATTTTTCATTTAAAATCTAAAATCAAAAAATGAAAAAACGAGCTGTTGTTTCATTATTTCATTTCGAATGTGGTAATGAAAAAAGTAAAGCTACTTTTTCTGACAATTCGTTTCATCTGCGAATCAAAATATAGCATTTTAAAACACTGTCTTCAAGCTGAAAACGTTTTTTGTTTTACTGAATCACGAGAGTCGAAAGTTGATATGGGCTTACTGCTATTAGCAACTTCTTCTGCAGTCAAATCTTCGATGTGTGACAGAGAAATTGAGAGCTACATTATATTTGGTGGAAATAAACATGTGAGGCAGGAGCAAACTACGACCCACGGCCAACACAGGGTCAGTTTATCAGCTGCTGAAGGAGAACCGATGCAGATCAGCAGGACCTGCTCTGCCCCTCCAGTGTCTGCCAGGCTCCTGGGCTCAACAAGGGGGAAGCTCAGCGATGTTCAGCCTTTCAACCAGGAGCAGGGTCAGCGAGCCTATGCATCCCACCCTCTATAGTGCGTCAGTGATGGCCCTCTTTAAATAACAAAAGCAGCTCTTGGCAGGGTGCCAGCTAAAACTTGCCAATCACTTGAACACCTGGCCAGTGTTAGTGATATGCGGCTATATGGACGGCCTTTAGTAGTTCTAGTGTTAAATAGGAACAGTTTTATAGATTTATTTATAAAATAATAAATAATTAATAAATAATAAATAAATAGTAAAATGTTCCAAAATTATTTGAAATTCTGAGATACTGATTTATTGCATACATGTGTAATTGTCTAGTAAGTTGTCTGATATACTTTATATTAAACTTGTTCTGTAAAGAATACACATTTAAACATACTGGCTCCAGTCCTGGAACCTCCACCATACATGACAGTAGGTTTGGCAACTGGTTCAGGTGTCTTGGGGCAAGGATTATCTAAATTTTAATATCCACTACCATGTCATGTTAAGAAAAGCATTAAACATGTACAATATCTTGACAGCAACAGTTAGTGTCAGACCATGCATTGGTAGGCATTCACTGTACCCACATTGGCACCTAATTACAGAAAAATACGGCAAAGTTTAAACTTCAGCTGAAGATCCTATTATGGAAAAATTATTTTAACACAGCAGCAGCACGAGAAAGAAAAAAAAACATGTAAAAATTAGTTTATATTAGTTTATCGAGCTATGCTCCCAAACAAGCTATACAGTCATAGCACTTAAAAGTGTCAGCCTTTACTGTAATCCGTTTCCATTTTACCCGCGGTATCACCTTGTTTTCAACGCATTGGAGTGTGTGTTGCGTCTTTTTGGCCTGTAGTTGACAATCAGCCCCCACGCCGGTCCCTATAATATGAACACGTTCATATTATAGGGACTGTTCTCTCGCAGATGTTTCATGTACTGTACACACACTGAGCACGGTAGAAATGCATTTCCTGCTTCTTTCACATTTTGAAAACGTAAATTTTCTCATCCAATGGAGAGAGACATCTACTACTCTGATACAGACATCTACTACTCTGATCAGGTGTCGTCACACTGGTAGGAAGTCCTCCCTGCAAATCCAGAACCACCACCTCCACAATGATCCCGAACCAAAACTGGACCTCCGCCATTTCCCCCCTCTCACTCACCGTGAACAGACCAGCACGGCAGCGCCCAAGTCCTCCCATAGAAAAAGTTCGGTTCTTGGGTGTTCTAACCAACACCAAAGTCTATTCACTTTACCAAGGGATCAACAAGTGAGGACTTTGTGGGTCACTTTTATTTTAAACGGACCGGTGCCAGAAACATTGCCTCAGCATTTATACGTATGTGCATTTCAAACGAGGGTGCGTACAATGCTGGATTTGTTTCACGGCTCCTGTTGGAAAAAAGGGATCTATTCCTACAGTCCGTCATTCACTCACTGAAGTAAGTACATGCTTGATACTTATAATGTTTTAAAATGTTAGTTTGTCTGTTTAAAATGTAGTAACCTATGTGTGAGGCAAGTTACTAGCTAGCTATGCTAACGGCTACAGCCAGTCGACCGAGCCTTTGTCCCCTTCAAATGTGCTCATGTGGGCTCCTGCAGCCACACACCTGTGTGGAGAAAAGCTAATGATTATCAGGCATCGAGTGGCTACAGGCAGGGAGCGGTGGGTCTAGCTCGCTGTAGTAAGTACGTTCTTAATACTTACTATGTTGGTTGGTCTGTTTAATATGTAGTAACTCACATGTGAGACAAGCTAATGGCTATCGGCATCGAGCGGCGACAGGCAGGGAGCGGTGGATCGAGCTTTTGTCCATTTGACATGTGCTGCCGCTCCTGTTTGTGTGTTGCGTTAGCCCTTAGCATGCCTTTAGGCCTTTGCACTTTAGAGCTACAGCTGGTCGATCGCTACAATAGGAAACTGCAGATGAACGCGGTTATGTTTGTTATTACCCCGTCCTGTGTCACAGCCTAAATCAACTTGTGATTTAGGGTTATGTTATTGTTCTGTCAAATTCTAACATGATTAGTTGGAATGATTACCGTGTTGTGTTGCAAGCTTAGTTGCTAATTAGTCACATCTCTACAATAACTGCTGCTTATCTGGTCAGTAACCTATAGCTTGTACCATAGCCATTATATTTGTAGGACCAATACAATTTACAGTAAATGTAACAGTCTTTTCTATACTGTAGGGAGGCACATCCCAGTTGCCCACATGCAAGGAGGCTGTCAAACAGAGAAATCACTGCAGACTGTTGGTACACGGACATCTGTTGCCCAGCTCAGGAGTAAAGGTAAGTTTGTATGTACTAACAGTAAGATGGGCAATAGAAGATTTTAATTGGTATATACTGTTTATATTTCATATTTGAATTGTAACAACTGTTTATCTGTTGGTTTAGCACAGACAGGCCTGTCCTCTTGTTTGGTTTAATTTTTTGTCTAGTATTGTGTATTCTTACATTAGAGAAGGTTTTGACCTACATAATAATGAACATTTCACCAATCTACAATTATGATTGCAGTACCTTTTGTTTTGATGAGGTGATGGTGAGGACAGCCACAGCTTCCATCTTGTAGAGGACTGCTTCCGCTCAGTCTTTCCAAATAGTGATGAGAACAAGGATCACCACATCTCCGTTTTCCCTACTTTCATGCATTTCGTCTGCAAGGCCCTGCAAAAGCTTCTGTCCTCAAACCCCCAGACTTCTTAATTAACTCAGTAACCTATACATTGCACATCGGAGTGTGAAGGTAACAGTTTGTTCTAGCTTTGAAGTAGTGGTGCATTTTTTTGGTTGACAATAAAGTTGGCTTTAACTATTACGTATTTCACTGAACTCTGTTTCTGAAGGGAAAACACTTTTATTCAGGAAACTGAAATTACATGTTTTTCTCTTTCTAATATGGTAAGCTATAAAGTTGAAGTGGCCATAAATAAAAAGCATATAAATTATATATAAATTAAAAAAAATCTTAATGAGTATTGCACTCACAAAAAACACATGTTTACTCAAATAGTAAAGGAGTTATTTCACAGGTGGTCTACATCCATCATACAATGAGTGTTTTATGCATCAGGAAACTGCCTTCATCTACAACCCAAGCATGGGTTGTATGTGAAGTGATGGCAACTCCGATTCTTCACCCCAGGAATCCTCAGCAGCCTCTGTAGACTAGATACCTGTAACAACTTCAGATAGAGAGACATATTACTGTCAGATTTATCAAGATTGATCAAAAAACATAATTAAAAGCAGTAAAAATACATCTGGTCAATATATATGCATGCAGTGATTGCTCTGAATATTAATGCACATTTTAAAATAATTTTTTTTTCAGAGCAGCAGCACAAGTAAGACTAAAACTGTGTAAAATGTATTTATATTATTTCAGCTATGCTCTCAAACTTTTATTTATTTGTATAATGTAAGCTAAAGTAGTGTTTTCTATTAACGAGAGTTTTCCAGGTAAGTCGTGTTGTGAATATTTAAGCTGCAAAGGCCATTTAGCATACGCATTAGCAACTGCTAGCTGCTTTGCAAATTACATAAATCAATTTAATTTAAGTAAATGCGACATTACCAATGAGACGAATCTTGCATCAGCCAAAATGTGGTGACTTCAACGGCCTCCTCTTCAGCTTCAGGGTCAGATTCGGGATCGTAGACGTATGGTTCTACTACTCTATGAACCAGCTGGCTAATGTCATGCAGTCCTGTAGTAGGTCTTCTTCTTTTGTGGAGGATTGCGGTGGATTGAATTCTCAAGGTCGCACTACTGCCACCCATAGTATCCTAACCGTGCGGTGGCTCGTATCCATGAAGCCAATTTAAAAACAACAACAACAACAACAACAACAACAAAAAAGGTATGCGTTTCCGCACAGAGGTGTGGTGAGCATCTTCGCTTGCGACACGCCCAGAAAACACAGCATTTGCTGATGGGGAGTAAGAACCACATATTGACGATCTAGAGGGTTTTATGGGATGAAAACCTTACTAAGACATTAAAGTCTAATATTTTTTAGAATGAAAAGTATGATCAGTCTCCTTTAAGGTTGGCCACACCTAAAGTCTGTCACACTACACACACACGACTAGTGATCCACAGCATTCAGGTAAGTTATGACACCACTGAAGATTGTCACTTGGAATGTACGTGGAATCGATAAGAAGGAGAAACGATTTAAAATATTTAATCATTTGGAAACCCTACAAGCAGACATTTCTTTACTACAGGAAACTCATATTCCCAAAACTATAGATTACACTCTGGCATCAACAGAGTTCCCACATGCTTACTCAGCCGGTTACAATTCTAAACAAAGAGGGGTCGCCATCCTGATAAAAAAAAAAGATTAACTTTACTCATAGCGATACCATTGTAGATCCAGAAGGGAGATATATAATCATTAATATCTTGATAGGAAACATTGAATATTGCATAGCTAATGTGTATGGCCCTAATGTTGACGACCCCTCTTTCTTTCACAGCTTCTTCACATCACTGTCTGCTCACTCTGGTTCCAAACTTATAGTAGGAGGGGACTTTAATTTAGTATTTAACCCAGAGTTGGACAGGCTAAGCAAAGCTGTGAGCAACAGGAACTGGCAATCAGTACAGACCTTAAAACACTACATGGATGACTTCGGTCTCTGTGACACATGGCGTTCTCTACATCCTACATCCAGGGAATATTATATTAATATCCAGTTCACCACTCTCACTCCCTTATAGATTATATTTTAGTAAATAACTCAGTCTTACAAGATGTCTCTGACACCAATATTCATTCTATCACAATCAGTGAACATGCACCGATGTCCATTTTGTTGATTAAGACATTCAGACCATCAACCAGCATTTGGAGGTTTAATACATTATTACTCAACGATCCAGACTTCAACAGTTATGTCAGGAGAGAATGGGCAACCTTTATATAAATCAACGATACACCGGGAATCTCACCCTGTGTTCTTTGGGAGACTGGGAAGGCAGTTATGCGCAGTAGAATTATTTC
Organism: Betta splendens; assembly: GCF_900634795.4. Taxonomy (NCBI): domain Eukaryota; kingdom Metazoa; phylum Chordata; class Actinopteri; order Anabantiformes; family Osphronemidae; genus Betta; species Betta splendens. Next base: position 17,563,913 of record NC_040899.1, on the reverse strand, counting down.
ATATTCATCGCACAAGAAAAAAAGGACATGCTACTTGAATTATAATTAGAGCAAAAAAAAAATCTCTAGAGAATAAATATGCTGCCTCTCCAACCAATGATGTCCTAGAAGACCTAAGGAATCTAAAGCTGAAAGTAAATAATATAATTGATTGCAAAACTCAGTTTCAGATAGATCAGTTACGATGGGAGAACTTTGACCATGCTAACAAATGTGGTAAATTTTTAGCTAACCAATTAAAAAAATATTAAAGAGAAACAAATCATCCATTTAATAACTAATAAGGAAGGCAACATTACTCATAATCCATATGAAATAAATGATCCCTTTTAAAAACTTTTACCAACAGTTATATACGTCCCAAATAGTTCCATCCACCTCAGCCATAGAGGAGTTTCTGAATAAACTAGGACTGCCAAAGCTGAAGGAAGAACAATCTACAACTCTAGACTCATTGTTATCTTTGGCAGAACTACATGAAGCTCTGCAGGAGATGCCCAATAAAAAAAGCTCCAGGACCAGATGGAATAAATGTAGATCTAAAAATAGTGTGTAAAGCACTTGCTAGAAGATTAGAAAAAAAAACACTCCATATATAATTCACTCTGATCAAACAGGCTTCATTAAAGGTAAACAGTCAACCAACAAAATGAACAGAGTAATCAACTTAATGTCACCATCCATAAACTAGAGTCAGCCATCGTCTCCTTAGATGCAGAAAAAGCTTTCGATAGAGTAAACTGGAAGTTTCTTTTAGCCACTCTGCACAAAGTCAGCATTGGGAAATCATTCATAGACTGGATCCAAATATTATACAGCTCAGCAAACGCCGCAGTCAGAACAAACAACCAGATCTCACCAAGATTTAATCTGCATAGAGGGACAAGACAGGGCTGCCCACTTTCCCCATCACTATTTGCAATATTTATTGAACCTCTAGCCCCAGCACTAAGACAGCATGAAGGAATTACTGGAATATCAACCAAATCAGTAAATCATAAAATAAGTTTATATGCTGACGATGTGTTACTGTCTCTCCTGGAGCCACAGACGTCTCTTGTCTTTCAACAATTATTGGAAGGACTTTCCAGAAATGAGAGCGTTGCATAGCTTTGCTGTGAGTCTGTTCCTCCAGTAAAACCTCATGGCTGATATAAGTTGCTCCTTGGTGCTGGGTTTGGCTTCTCTGCGAATAAAGACTTTTAGCAGATGCCACACTAGCTCTATAGGGTTCAGATCAGGGGATTCTGCCAGTGTGCGCACCCAGTTGATTCCTTCTGCCTCCAGACAGGCTCTTGCAGTGACATGTTTGGGGTCATTGTCCTGGAAAAAACGATGCCGTGTTCCAAAATACTTTATGTATGGCCCCACTGTGCGTTTGATTATGAACTCCTTGAAGAACTGTCTATCCATAATCTCCTCAAATAGTCATCAGTCCTGGTCCCCACCTAGAAATCATTCCCCAAACGTGGAGTTTGAGGGGATGTTTAGGTCGCGGTTTGGAAACCAAGTGTCCTTTTTTTGTAAAGGTAATTTTGGCAAAATGCTCCAATGCCACTGTTGTTTCGTCCATGAACAGCACATTATGAAACAGTTCATGATTCTCAATCCACTGCTGGGCCTGTCTCAGTTGTGTTCGTGACTCATCGGACAAAAACCATCTCAACCTTCTGCGGGCATAGCGTATGGAGGTCTGGCTGATGTTCACTTCATAATCTGATTGCAAGATCTTTTACAAGTCTCTGGCCACTAACTGTATTTTTCTTAGTGAGGTCATCTATGACAGCCATAACATGGCTAGAAATAAAAAGAGCACGCATGTCAATAAAAGCAGTTTTGATGCTAAACATCATCGTACAGTGGCAGCGGTTCAAAGTGACTAGGGTTTTAATTGCAGTACCGACGCGTCGCCACGGTGCAGCGAGTGCGTCGCTGACTAAAGATTTTTAATCCTGCAGCCGGCTGAAAAAAATCAGGATGCTAGTCTCGTTTTAACCACCAGGTGGCGCAGCGTTGATTAGAAGCCTCCAAAGCACTACAGCGTAACTGAAGTCCGACTGTTCATTTCTACCTGTAACACACATATATTACACCAGACCTATTTTACTTTTTAGTTTTTACTATTAAGTATCTGTTGTGTGCTCAGACGTGGGAAGTATGAAGGGCAACAACTTGTTGATGGCTTAGTTATTTTCTGTTCACTGCAAAGTTATAATTGTTCTGTGTGGTTTAAACAGGCAGCGCCACAGCAGCAACACATTCTTGTTTTCATTCTCCTCAGCTTTTTCGTGTCTTTAAATAGCAGGCGTCTCTTAAGAATATGTACACACCCACCGCTCTAACATCTGATACAACATATTGACTTCACAGAATACCATGATTATGCGTCGCGGTTTAATTAATATAATTTGAATGCGCATGGCCAAGTAAAGACGTAGAGCGCAGTCCATCTGCGACTACAGCCGCTTATTTAGGTTTTAAACTTCCACGACTTGTTAATGAATGTTTTCCAATAGTCGTAGATTTTACATGAATAACTGTAATAATCACAGGAATTTGTTTTACAGCAGTTGTCGATCGTAATTTTGACAGGACGCCAGAAATCAGCAGATCTACAGCGACGCATTACAGCAACATGTTTGTTCCTACGCGTTTACTCTGTGTCTGCAGAACTGCAGTTTGACTTGTTTTGACTGTGCGTGTCATTGTAACTGAGGCTGAGATCACTTATTCGACCCGTGTACGTTTCAACATTTTCATTTCCCATCCGTCCATCCAACCACTTTCACTGGCGTTTTCGTTTCTTTCGATGAGCGGCAAACGGATTTTAATCAAAGCACAGCCTTACAAACCAATAAAACAGGCAAAAATATTTGTTTTTTACAAAAAGACACGGAATTGGAGTTAATATGTTTTTATTGTTTAGAGACAAACGAAAAACACAAAAAGTCGTTCTCTCGTTACCTCTGCTTATAATTTGGTGGAGACATCAAACTCTTACACAAACACGTGACGTGTTTCGGAGTCATGTGTCCAGACAGAGAGTGACCAATACACAAATGTATGGATGCGCAAATGCGGGCTACGAGAGGAACGGGGGAGTGGCGCACTAGATGTAGCGAGAATTTGTTTTGACTGTGCTTGTCATTGTAACTGAATGAGTGGCTGATGTGACTTATTCGGCCCGTGTACGTTTCAAAACTTTGATTTCCCATCCATCCATCTATCCGCCTTCACCGGCTTCTCCTTTCTCTTGCTATGGGCGGCAATTTTCTTTTTTTTTTTTTTTTTCTCCGGCGCCGGTCGAGCTGGCTGCTGGTTACAACAGCTCCTGTCCTCTTACTTCTATTTATTACTTTCTTCACTTATTTAAGTTTACCTTTCTAGTGTGTTGTTAGTAGCATTAGTGTACACAACCTGTACACAGCTTTTTTATAGTTTTTCTAAGTTTGGCGCAGTACAAACGCTGTTTTTAAAACTACGATGTGCGTCGGGGTCAGAGCGCGCATTGTTTACACCGCGGAGCAGCTGATCGCGCTGCGCAGCGCCGTAGTTCTGCCCAGAGACAGACACGAGATCACCGCTGAGGTGCTGGTGAAGTCCCGACGTGGGCGCCGCGCCGGAAAACTACGACGGGAGAAAACGAGACGCTTCAGGCCCGCTGTCCCCTCCGTTATTATGGGGAACGTGAGATCTCTCCCCAACAAGATCGACGAGCTCGCGGCGCTCACACGGTACCAGCCGGAGTACAGAACGAGCAGCGTCCTGCTGTTCACGGAGACCTGGCTGACGTCACTCATCCCGGACTCGACTGTCGCACTGGACAATTTTCATCTGCTACGTGCGGACAGAACGGAGAACAGCGGTAAGAGGAAGGGAGGGGGTCTGGCTGTGTTTGTGAACACCAGGTGGTGTATGCCACAACATTGCACTGTCAAAATGAAGCTGTGTAACAGAGACATTGAGCTGTTAGCGGTGGGCATGAGGCCATTCTACCTGCCAAGGGAGTTCACACACGTTATAATAATTGCTGTGTACGTCCCACCCTCCGCTAACGCTGACACAGCTTCTGAGACCCTGCTCTCAGTCACCAGCAGGCTGCAAACACAGCACCCACAGGCCCTCTTCCTGATCTCTGGGGACTTTAACCATGCACCTCCTTCAGCTGCTCTGCCTACATACACCCAGTATGTGACCTGCCCCACCAGAGACAAGAAAACCCTGGACTTATTCTATGCCAACACCAAAGAGGCCTACGCTGCATCCTCCCTCCCACCGCTGGGCAGAGCTGACCACAACATCCTGCATCTCCTGCCTGTGTATAAACCTGTTGTACACAGGCAGCCGGTGGTGCCCCGCACAGTGAAGAGGTGGACAGCTGAGAGCGAGGAGGCTCTCAGGGACTGTTTTAACACCACTGTGTGGACGGAGCTCTGTGACCCACATGGGGAGGACATTAACGCAATAACAGACTGTGTAACGGACTACATAAACTTCTGCTGTGAAAACACTGTTCCCACCAGGCGGGTTCGGTGTTTCACTAACAGCAAACCATGGGTCACCCCTGATATTAAAGCTCTGCTAAAGGAGAAGAAGAGAGCATTTAAATCAGGGGACAGGGAGGAGCTGAGGAGGGTGCAGAAGGAGCTGAGGAGGAAAATCCGTGAGGGGAAGTCCAGCTACAGGAGGAAGATGGAGGAGCAGCTGCAGCAGAACAACGTGAGTGAGGTGTGGAGGAGCCTGAAAACCATCTCAGGCTTCAAAGCTCCACACCCACAGGCTGAGGGGGACCTGAGCTGGGTCAACGAGCTGAACTCACACTTTAATAGGTTTGACCAAGCACCCACTCACACCTCCCAGCAGCTGCCTCCGAACCTCTTGTCACCTCATACCACTGGATTACCAGCCCCCACAGCCCTTCACACCTTTACACAAAGCCCTCTACCCTCAGCCCTGACGACTGGTGACTCATCCCAACAACACCCCCTCACTTCACACCACACTGAGACACTCCCTCAACCCCTCACTTTACACCACACTGAGACACTCCCTCAACCCCTATCCTTCTCCAGCACCCAGGTGAGAGGTGAGCTCAGGAAGATCAAGGCCAGGAAAGCAGCTGGACCAGACGGCATCAGCTCCAGACTCCTAAAGTCCTGTGCAGGCGAACTGTGTGGAGTTATGGAGCATGTCTTCAACCTGAGCCTCAAGCTGAGGGTGGTACCACAGCTCTGGAAGACCTCCTGCGTGGTACCAGTGCCCAAGACACCGCACGCCAAAGACCCCAGCAGCTTCAGACCAGTGGCTCTGACATCACACCTGATGAAGACACTGGAGAGACCGGTCCTGGGTCACCTCCGCTCTGCGGTGGGAACCTACATGGACCCGCTGCTGTTCGCCTACCGACACGGCATAGGAGTAGACGACGCCGTCATCTTCCTCCTACATCGAGCCCTTTCCCACCTAGAGAAGCCCGGCAGCACTGTGAGGATCATGTTCTTTGACTTCTCCAGTGCCTTCAACACCATCCAGCCGATGCTTCTGAAACACAAACTGGAGGAGGCTGGTGTGGACCTTCATCTGACGGAGTGGATTATGGACTATCTCACAAACAGGCCTCAGTTTGTGAGAGCCAGGGACTGTGTGTCTGACACTCTGACCTGCAGTGTGGGGGCCCCACAGGGGACTGTACTGGCCCCCTTCCTTTTCACCCTCTACACGTCAGACTTCAGACACAACACGGACAGCTGTGTTCTGCAGAAGTTCTCTGATGACTCTGCGATCGTCGGACTGATCACCGATGATGACGATGCAGAGTACAGAGGACTCACTCAGAACTTTGTGGACTGGTGCCAGCGGAACCACCTCCTGATCAATGTAGGGAAAACGAAGGAGATGGTGGTGGATTTCCGCAGACAGCAGCCTGCTCTCATCCCACCGATGCACATCCAGGGAAGGGACATTGAGAGAGTGGACTCTTACAAGTACCTGGGAGTGCATCTGAACAATAAACTGGACTGGACTCATAACACGGATGCACTGTACAGGAAGGGTCAGAGCAGACTCTACCTGCTGAGGAGACTGCGGTCTTTTGGAGTGAAGGGGCCACTCCTGAAGACCTTCTATGACTCTGTGGTGGCATCAGCCATCCTGTACGGTGTGGTCTGCTGGGGCAGCAGCATCACAGCGAGGGACAGGAAGAGACTGGACAGGATCATCAGAAAGTCCAGCTCTGTCCTGGGCTGCACTCTGGACACGGTGCAGGAGGTGGGTGAGAGAAGGGTCCTGGCTAAACTGACATCCATCATGGACCAGGTCTCTCACCCACTGGAGGACTCACTGTCTGCTCTGGAGAGCAGCTTCAGTAGCAGACTGATCCACCCTCGCTGTGTGAAGGAGAGATATCGTAGATCCTTCCTACCTGCTGCTGTCAGACTGTACAATCAGAACTGTTGACCGCATCTCACCACAGTCACTCACCCACTGCATCAGTGGTTTATATAGCAACCTGCTCTGCACAATATTTGTGTAAATCTGTGAACAATCATGTATATTGTTACCGGTACAAATCTTATACCCATTACTGTGCAATAACCCTGCAATGACCTCATACTCACTCTAACTGTACTGTACTGCTTTGTACTGTGCCAACACAAACTGTTCTGTACCTGTATTCTTGCTCATCTGTACTGCTGTTGTGAGAGGTAATTTCCCCACTGCGGGACTATTAAAGGTTTTCTTATTCTTATTCTTATTATTCTTAAACAGATTTGAATAAAAGCTCCGCCTTACAAACCAATAAACCGAGCAAAAATATTTTTAACAAAAACACACAGGATTGGATTTAAAACTGTTTTTTTCGTTTAGAAGAAAGAAAAGCTAGAAACTAAAAACCTCTGCTTTTAATTTTTAATCGAAGCTCATTCGTGGATGGGTCACGGGGCAGCAGTCTTAGCAGAGAGCTCCAGACTGCCGCTCGAATGAAACACGAGATCGAATAATATGTGATGTGTTTCGTACTCAGATGACTTGGATCTGAGTTCGACCAAGCTTTTGTTTGTCTCATGTTTGCTCACAGTTGCAAAGGAAAACTACACACCCCTCCCCCCTCCTTCGTAGAGGCGCATAGACATGCTAATGTGTTTCTACTACTCGATCAGCAGGTGAGAAATACTTCAGCTCTGGGACAAAGCTCCATGGGAGACTGGGCAGCATCGGGCGACGTGATCAGCTGCAGGTCTAAGACTCATTAATACAGCAAGTAGTTTGTTCTACATGTTTACTCTGCAAGGGTAAATGTATGTATTTATCGTAGCTTTCTGGTCTAATTTATTTGTAGCACTTCAACCTTCGTTTACAATATCCAGTGCATTTTAAAATGAAAATACTATTATTATTATTTATTACCTTTATTCTAAACACAGTATTAATTAGGACAATTTGGACTGGCGAAGATTTGCTCTTCTTCCATAATAATCATGAATAATCAAGGAAGAAACTGCAGTTCATAGATGTTATTCAGGGATGGTTTGATAAAGATTCAGTGTGTTTTTCAACTGAACTGTCAGCCAAGGTACGTGCATTATCAAATGAATGCGCCTGTCAGCGGGGAAGACATCAACTCTATTCAGTCGCTCTTCAGTCGCCGCTGCCGTCTCCTCCCCAGTTCACACATCTTAACACTAGGACTACTGGGTTTTCTAAATATACCAGTTCCTACTACAAGGTGTTCCTACGAAGTTAACCAGCTGTTTATTTCGTTATTACTCCTTTCACCTGTACCACATAAAGTCATTGCAGAGCTACAGCCATGTTCCCACAAAGTTAACCAGCTGTTTATTTCGTTATTCCCTCTTTCATGTCCGTCTGGTGAATGAAAGTGGGCGTGGCCATCCACGTCCCAGAGCGGGGACACTGGGGGGAGGGGAAACACACATCTACACGCAGGACAAAGATCTGCGTTTCTCTGCCTCCTACAGCCTCGGCTGCGTTGGGTTTTTAGTGTGCCTTTCACCTGTACCTTATGAAATGTGTTTCTACAAAGTTGACCAGCCGCTTTCAGAATCAGAATCATTTTTATTCCCCAGGTTTGAACAGGGCAAACATTATTTTTATATACAAAAAAATTAAAACGTTCACATGTGATTTGCAAATGCTGCACTGAGCTCTTTTGCTTTGACGAGTTTTGTGTCTACATGAAAGCGGGCAGAACAATGTCCGAACCAATGAATACGTTTCCAGATTGACCGGTGATGCCGCACGGGTTGCTCTCAGTTACAGCAGCTGTTTGAAGCAGGGAAAAGCTAGTTAGCTGTCCTTGTCGATGCCTTGACAGTGTTTTATCATCTGTTTATGGTTTTACAAGGCGTAATGTGACGCTTACGTTTGATCGTTGCTCGTATTCCATATAAAGGGGACAAGGACTGAATAGGTATGCTGTTAATTGCTACGATCTTCTGTCAATAAAATATAAAATGTTAAACCCCTGAGCCCAGACTTTTATGTCTTCTTTGGATTAAAAAACAAATGTTGAATGTTCTCAAATAATATAATATTGCCGTGCCAGTGTTTTTTTCTTTGAAAACATGGGTGTTACCGGGTGGCCGACCTCTGGTGTAGATCATCCTTATTCACTTTTTTAAATTGTAGTTGTGTAACCTTACAGTAGTTAGTATTCCTTTTTATTTTTTTATTTTATGTTTGGGAAACGTGGCATTTCAGCTACTGTGATTTTATTTGTAATTAACATTAGTTCCTACCTGCCCTTGTTGACGGGGGACAGGAAAAAGGTGACGCGCGTTGGGTGAAAGCGGCGTAAAGAAAAAAGTGTACATGTGCCGTACTTACGTCTTGTGGTGCATTAAAGAAGAAAACCACGTAAAGAAAATTGCCCGTACCAACAGCGAGAAATCAGGGTTACAGTAGCTTGTCTGTCACAAATCGAACGCTGCACGCGGGAGGGCGCACCGTTCAGCTTCTTATTTTCGGTTTTGAACTGCCATAATTTGCCATAACTTATGTTCATAACTATACTAAATACTATAACACGACCAGCGGTTCATGGTCTTGGTGATCCATGCACTAAGTAATACAACGTTGTCATCTCGTGATCACATGATGATGATCAGACGCTGTTTTTCCAATAATTAAAATTAAAAAACTGCTTCCACTCAGACTCGAACCCCGGACAAAAATACTTATGCCATGCATGTTAACCACTAGGCCATCCAAGACCTGCTCATTGGTTGTTCTACAAGAGGTTATATGACGTAAGCAACTACGATGTTTTAGGACAGAAAGTGGGAGTCAATCGCCACCTACAGGCCAAAAGGACGTAACACACTCTTCCCGCAGTGCAAACCGCACTCCGCAAGTCATCATTGTAATTTTGTAATTTTATTGTAATTTTTGATAACTCACGTTCCACTCCTTATTTTAAAGAACGATGCCTTACCCCTGTGAGGGAAACCCACCGTTAACTCAGTGTACAGTGTACAGAGGCAGCCGGTAAAAGTGTCTACCCCCACCGTGTTTGGGATTCAAAACTGCCGCGTCAGTGCCGGGTTTGTACTGCGGGAAGAGTGTGTTACGTCCGTTTGGCCTGTAGGTGGCGATTAACTCCCACTTTTGGTCCTAAAACACCGTAGTTGCTTACGTCATATAATCTCTTGTAGAACAACCAATGATCAGGTCTTTGGTGGCCTAGTGGTTAACATGCATGGCAATAAAACTTCTTGTCCGGGGTTCGAGTCTGAGTGGAAGCAGTTTTTTTAATTTTAATTATTGGAAAAACAGCGTCTCATCATCATCATGTGATCACGAGATGACAACGTTGTATTACTTAGTGCATGGATCGCCAAGACCATGAACCGCTGGTCGCGTTATAGTATGAAGTTATGAACGTAAGTAAATTATGGCAAATTATGGCAGTTTAAAACCGAAAATAAGAAGCTGGACGGTGCGCCCTCCCGCATGCAGTGTTCGATTTGTGTCAGACAAGCTACTGTAACCCTGATTTCTCGCTGTTGGTACGGGCTACAATTTTCTTTACGTGGTATGCTTCTTTAATGCACCACACGGCAAGACAGTACGGCACATATACACTTTTTTCTTTACGCCGCTCTTATCCAACGCGCGTCATATCTTCCTGTCCCCCGTCAACAAGGGCAGGTAGGAACTAATGTTAATGACAAATAAAATCACAGTAGCTGAAATGTCACGTTTCCCAAACATAAAATAAAAAAATAAAAAGGAATACTAACTAAGGTTACAATACTACAATTTAAAAAAAGTGAATAAGGATGATCTAGACCAGGGGTCTGCCACCGGTAACACCCACGTTTTCAATGAAAAAAACAAACACTGGGAGCCGCGGAGGGCGACAATATTATATTATTTGAGAACATTCAACATTTGTTTTTTAATCCAAAGAAGACATAAAAGTCAGGGCTCAGAGATCTAACCGATGATAAAACATTGTCAAGGCATCGACAAGGACAGCTAACTCGCTTTTCCCTGCTTCAAACAGCTGCTGTGACTGAGAGCAACCCGTGCGGCATCACCGGTCAATCTGGAAACGTATTCATTGGTTCGGACGTTGTTCTGACCGCTTTCATGTAGACACAAAACTCGTCAAAGCAAACGAGCTCAGTGCAGCATTTACAAATCACATGTAAACGTTTTAATTTTTTTTGTAAATAAAAATAATGTTTGCCCTGTTCAAACCTGGGGAATAAACCACTTTATGTGGTACAGGTGAAAGGAGTAATAACGAAATAAACGGAATATAAAACAGAAACGCTTTCAAGCGTTTTTTGTTTATAATTATTATTGCACATTTGTAAAAACTAGATGGGTGTCGTTTTTTTGTAATTTTTGGTGTCGTTACAGTGCAAAAATAATGTTTTCCCTGCTCAAACCAGGGGAAAAGGCGATTCTGAAAGCGGCTGGTCAACTTCGTAGGAACACATTTCATATGGTACAGGTGAAAGGGACACTAACAACCCAACGCAGCCGAGGCTGTAGCAGCAGAGAAACGCAGATCTTTGTCCTGCGTGTTGATGCGTGTTTCCCCCTCCCCCCAGTGTCCCCGCTCTAGGACGTGGATGGCCACGCCCACTTTCATTCACCATACAGACATTAAGGAGGAAATAACGAAATAAACAGCTGGTTAACTTCGTAGGAACACTGCTGTAGCTATGCAATGTCTTTATGTGGTACAGGTGAAAGGAGTAATAACAAAATAAACAGCTGGTTAACTTCGTAGGAACACCTTGTAGTAGGAACTGGTATATTTAGAAAACCCAGTAGTCCTAGTGTTAAGGTGTGTGAACTGGGGAGGAGACGGCAGCAGCGACTGAAGAGCGACTGAATAGAGTTGATGTCTTCCCCGCTGACAGGCGCATTCATTTGATAATGCACGTACCTTGGCTGACAGTTCAGTTGAAAAACACACTGAATCTTTTCAAACCGTCCCTGAATAACATCTATGAACTGCAGTTTCTTCCTTGATTATCCATGATTATTATGAAAGAAGCGCAAATCTTCGCCAGTCCAAATTGTGCAATTAATACTGTGTTTACAATAAAGGTAATAAATCATAATAAAAAAATTTTCATTTTAAAATGCACTGCATATTTTAAACGAATGTTGAAGTGCTACAAATAACTTAGATCAGAAAGCTACGATAAATACATACGTTAATTTTTGCAGAGTAAACATATAGAACAAACTACTTGCTGCATTAATGAGTCTTAGACCTGCAGCTGATCACGCCGCCCGATGCTGCCCAGTCTCCTACGGAGCTTTGTCCTGAAGCTGAAGTATTTCTCACCTGCTGATCGAGTAGTAGCAACACTTTAGCATGTCTATGCGTCTCTACGGGGGAGGGGAGGGATGAGAAGTTTGCCTTTGCGACTGTGAGCAAACATGACACAAGCAAAAGCTTGGTCGAACTCAGATCCAAGTCATCTGAGTACGAAACACATCACATATCATTCGATCTCGTGTTTCATTCGAGCGTCAGTCTGGAGCTCTCTGCTACGACTGCTGCCCCGCGACCCGTCCACGGATGAGCTTCCATTAAAAATTAAAAGCAGAGGTTTTTTGTTTTTCGTTTTTCTCTAAACGAAAAAAACAGCTTTAAATTCAAGTCCGTGTGTTTTTGTTAAAAAATATTTTTGTTCGGTTTATTGGTTTGTAATGCGGTGCTTTTATTCAGGATAGATAGACGGATGGGAAATCAAAGTTTTGAAACATACACGGGCCGAATAAGTCACATCAGTCACTCATTCAGTTACAATGACACGCACAGTCAAAACAAATTCTCGCTACATCTAGTGCACCACTCCCCCGTTCCTCTCGTGTGCATTTGCACATCCATACATTTGTGTATTGGTCACTCTCTGTCTGGACACATGACTCCGAAACACGTGTTTGTGTAAGAGGTTGATGTCGCCACCAAATTATAAGCAGAGGTAACGAGAGAAGGACTTTTTGTGTTTTCAGTTTGTCTCTAAACAATAAAAACATATTACCTCCAATTCCGTGTCTTTTTGTAAAAAACAAATATTTTTGCCTGTTTTTAATTGGTTTGTAAGGCGGTGCTTTGATTAAAATCCGTTTGCCGCTCATCGAAAGAGAAACAAAAACGCCGGTGAAAGTGGCTGGATGGACGGATGGGAAATGAAAATGTTGAAACGTACACGGGTCAAATAAGTGCTCTCAGCCACTCAGTTACAATGACACGCACAGTCAAAACAAGTCAAACTGCAGTTCTGCAGACACAGAGTAAACACGTAGGAACAAACATGTTGCTGTAATGCGTCACTGTAGATCTGCTGATTTGTGGCATCCTGTCAAAATTACGATCGACAACTGCTGTAAAACAAATTCCTATGATTATTACGGTTTTTTACGTAAAATCTACGACAATTGGAAAACATTCATTAACAAGTCGTGGAAGTTTAAAACCTAAATAAGCGGCTGTAGTCGCAGATGGACTGCGCTCTACGTCTTTACTTGGCCATGCGCATTCAAATTATATTAATTAAACCGCGACCCATAATCATGGTATTATGTGAAGCCTATATGTTGTATCAGATTTTAGAGCGGTGGGTGTGTACATATTCTTAAGAGACGCCTTCTATTTAAAGACACGAAAATGCTGAGGAGAATGAAAACAAGAACATGTTGCTGTTGTGGCGCTGCCTGTTTTAAACCACACAGAACAATTAACTTTGCAGTGAACAGAAAATAACCAAGCCATCAACAAGTTGTTGCCCTTCATACTCCCCACGTCTGAGCACACAACAGATACTTAATAGTAAAACAGGTCTGGTGTAATATATGTGTGTTACAGGTAGAAATGAACAGTCGGACCTCAGTTACGCTGTAGTGCTTTGGAGGCTTCTAATCAACGCTGCGCCACCTGGTGGATAAAACGAGACTAGCGTCCTGATTTTTTTTCAGCCGGCTGCAGGATTAAAAATCTTTAGTCAGCGACGCACTCGCTGCGCCGTGGCGACGCGGCGGTACTGCAGTAAAAACCCTAGTCACTTTGAACCGCTACCAATGTATTAGCGGAGGTCCTTTTCCTGTCCCAGGTTACATTTGGCAATTGAAAACAAACACTAGCGGGCAATGGTAACTTGATCCAAGTTATCTGCCTATGAATAAGTGGCTCCTTAGCACCAAGTCGGAACGTCATATCACTGTCTGCTTCACACAGCGACGCCACTTCCACCATTCTCAATTCATTCTTAAGTTCAAACACTTAATTGTTTATTGTTTATTCACACAGTTTGTCGATTGTGATTAGATTACCTGCCCTGCCTGTTTGTGGACAACCTCTGCCTTTCCTCATAACAGTTTTGCTCCTCGTCTTGTGTAAGTCACCTGTTACTTATTATTTGACTCTCTACCATGATGCTTTCCTGCCTATTGCTTGCTTATTTACACCACTTGCCAGTTCTCATCGCTGCCCAAAGAGCCTATGCTGCACCTCATCGTTTAAAACCTCTTTCCTACATCTGCCATAAAATAGACTTTACTTTAGTTCCATTTCATGGTTTACATGTAACAAACATACATGGAGACATTGGGGTAACAAACCATAATATTACCATCTGTCACCCAATATTGGATTATATTGTATTACCTTCTAAACAGAGGCCGGACGAAGAGTAGAGGATAGTGCAGCATGCAGCTGCCATGGCAACACAGTGGCACTGGCCATTCAGTCTCCAGATGTCTTTTAAATTGTCGGTGTGCATCCGCTTCAAACGGTACATCACATAGTGAGCCCTCTGAAGTATCCCAGTCTTACCTCATCCTTTTATGTCTGGCTAAATAAGTCTTTTTCTTTTACCCAACTATAACTGGGAGGAAAATAATAATCAGGTGATGGTTGTTCACTACTGCAAGGAAAGACGTACAGTACTAGTAGTAGACACAATTAAAATGTTTAACCTCTGTTTTGCCCTCACTTACACCTGGGTGCAGTTATGCAAACAGATAACTCCACGACAAGTGGCAGAAGTATTGTCCTTTTATTTAAGATGCTGTCCTTGATATGGGTAAGGAGTAAAACTGGAAGAAGTGAACCCTTTTCCTGTCTCAGCCTCTCAAACATACGTGTAAAAACTATGCTTCCCCTTAATAAGGAAGAAATAATAATAATACATTGATTTTAAAATTTTAATAATGATTAAATGTTTTTCATTACTAAGGTGTATAACTGTTTGAGATGCTCTTTTAACATAAAATACTCACACAATGATTTCCACAAGCAACAGCAAGGAATGGAGCTGGATTCATGTGCAGCAATCCTGAACTCAACTACACTCAAGATGTGCTTCCTACTTTTTGTTTACCTGCCTAAGCTCTTCTAAGGCAACACCAAACTGTCAAACTCAATAAACAGAATGACACCTGCTGGTGAGGAGTGATCCTGTCCAGCACAATCTCTATTCGTTTCATTGCCTCAAAATCTTTCTCCCTGACACTGTTCATGATTAAGTGTGCTTGTCCAATAGATCACATTTTTTATTTTATAAATACTAAATAAATAAATCTTTAGTTGGCTACTTCACACTCAGAGATGCCAGGACGGTGATGGCAGAAGGCATTGCCCTGGGAATGAAAATTAAACCAGTCCACCTCATTTGAGTTTCTTCATTGTCTACGGCTCACAAGTTATGGTAATGGCTATGGACACCTGGTCTTAGTGGTACTTTGGATGCCAACTGCAGTTGGCAATCAGAATGTTTAAGATATGCAGGCAGTTATTTTTCCCTTTCCTTAACACTGTCAAGGTGTTGCATCACAGTAAGGCTCTGCATCAATGCACCTTTTATAGGATGAATGTCAGTCGTTATTATATTTGGGCATTAACAGAAACTCTCTGCATTTTTCCCCCACCTGTGCCTGATGCAAAGCAGTTAAATTGAAAACCACATCTAGGAACAGTTTAGACTCTTATTATGAGCCACCAGCTGGCTCCATGGAGTGCCCACTTCACCTCTTAACACAGGCCTCATTCAGGTACAAATGTCCTGTAATAACCTCACACAACCCTCACTTCTGCACATACACACGCATACTCTCACACCATCTGCTCTCAATTATGCTCATTTGTATCTTCTTAACAACAAGTTTTAACTGGTTCACTCATGCATGGGTAACAAGACCGGAGGCAATACTGTATGTGCAGAGAAGGTAGAGAGTAGTAGGGGTGGGCGGATTGATCCTAATATCAATAATAAAGATACCAATGCTAGTATTGATATTGATAGATACCCCGACAAAAATATCGATACTTTGATTGAATTTTTACTCCTCTGCACTACTGCAGTTCTTTTCGGAGACGCGGCCTAACCTAATTGGCTGTCTGCATCTCTAAGTGCCTGTGTGTAAGCGGCGTGCCTCTGTGCCGTATGCCAGAGCTGCTTGAGATCTGTGATGGAAATTTTATATTATCCATTAATGTTGATCATTTTTATTATTAATGCCTTAATAATCATCTGATTTTTTCTGATTCATGTTCATATTCATATTCTTAAGTGTTGGTCATTCACATCCTTCCAAACATTTTATACATTGTTCAAGTGTATTGCTCCAAGCATCTGAGAAGGGGGGACTCTTTTGAGCAGGAAACCCAGTTCTGATTTGATCACTCTCTTGATGACTCTGTGACGTAGTATTTCACTTAGATAAGGAACAAAATGCTTCTTGAGTGAGGCCTTCCTCTTTTCTCACCTTTGCTGTTGCAGACTCAGCAAATTGTAGTGACAACCGTCTAAGTAATATTGATGGACGTGTAGTCTGTTTCCTGAAGTTGAGCTCATGTGTGTCTAAAGAATCTTGCGGGAGCGGTTTGTGTTATCTGTATGCTTTAAAACTCGGGACGGGGGAAGTTTTCAGAGAACCTTGGTATGGACCTTGTGTGACCATCAACTTGTTCTTTCCACCCCGGTGCCTTTCTTTCCTTACCTATTGTTTCTTTTCTCTTTTTTCTCTTCATTTATTCTTCCTAAACACATATGCAGAAATAAATTCACAAAGACAGCCTTGTGGCCAGAGGCTCTTGTGGTATTTTTTCCCACAGTAAATCTCACGTGACTCAGCAACTCGGGCCAGAAAAAAGCAGATGGAAGACACAGACGAAGGAGGATGAAAGCAAGAAAGAGTGTGGATATATTTTCAAGACGAAAAAGAAACAGCAACCTGTACAATCTGCAAAAAGGCTGTATTGTATTGGTATTGGTATGGATATCGGCGATACTGGTCCAGTATTTACTTAGTATCGGATCGACTTCAAAGTTTGCAGTATCGCTCACCCCTAGAGAGTAGGCAGCAGAATATGGTTTCCAGAGGAAGTCAGGTAACTGCAAACTTTTAAATGTTTTTGGCAAAACCTGACAAAATGAGAGTATAGTGCATATAAATAGACACAGTACTATGTTTTTGTGACTGTATATCCTAGGACTTACTCCTTGCAGCCAGGAAGTACAGGTGAGAGTTTAAAGAGAGGGTGGGCTGGGTGTTTAGCATCCACATTGAATTATACTGCACACTTAACTTTGACTGCATACAGGTATTGGAGTAAGGCCAGGAGGACACCAGTAGTCCTGACTGCATGTCTGATTTGGTGGCTAAGCCAAACCAAACAGAATTAGTGGTAATAGAATTACAGCAGCAGTTCCTGTGGCAGGTCCTTTTTCCAAAGTCATGTCCTGTGATGAAATTTGAATATAGCCTATGCTGTTCATGAGTGTGAGAGGAACAAAGTGTTAGTGATGTACTACAAGAAAAGGAGAGATGGAGATAGGCTGGAGGATAAGCTGAAACAGAAAGTCAGCACAAGAAGGAAACCAAGAACTCAAAACAAAGATAATGAACATGGATCAAATACATTTTCAATCAAAGCACGTACAATTCACAAACCTACATGATGAACAGTGTTAGAATGATCGAGACACAGTAGGCTTAAGGCAGAGATTCCTATAGCCTTTCTTTCTTGATAATGAGGAGCCCATCCTTTTATCTTGTGCCTGCCCTGTCCAGACTCATCCACTGGCTGCATAGGGGAGGACCTAAACTGAAACCCTCATAAACAAACAAAATAAATCATACATAATACATCATACAAACACAAGCAATAATCAATAATCTGCGCTGTTGCACTTTTCCTATTTCACTAATCAATAATATAATTACAAATAAATGCAAAACCCACTACAAACCCCCCCACTCCAATTAACCATTGGCTGAGGCCAGAGCTTCCAAAATGGCGCCTGGCTGTGGGGTCACTCTCTTTAGCCACACCAAGAGGAGCACATGAGGTGAGTCAATTAATATCCATCTGATTCATTTAAACCTGTAAAATAAAAAAATACTTTAAACTATGATTATGGGTTGTGTTATTTATATTATTTATTATTTCTAAACAATTAAACAGTTAATGAATTGATGCGCTGTGGAGTTTATTAGTAATGGAGACAACCTCCATTACTATCCAAGCAAACGAAGTGACTAACAATGACAAAACAAGAACACACCAATCAGGACTTTATGTGGCAAATCCTTTAAAACTGAATATGATATCCAGGTGTAGGTGACTGCAATGATTAATCAAACAGGAAGAAATGCAGCTGGCAAAAGACACAGAAAACAAGTGAAAGTGCTATGTGCCGTGCCAATGTTCCTTATCTACTGAGTTTAGTATTTACTTAGTAGTGTGTTTGTGGTCATCTATTTTTGCTTTGGGTTTGGTCTTAACCAAGTCCTGATAAATATAATATGGGTCACAAGTTTAAAAGCATTTTCAGTGATTTATTTCCTTGTCATCTCAATGAACATACTCAACATTCATACTCTGTGAAATACCATACTCAAGATAGTTCACCTTCAGTCCAAAGGACATCTTTGTTCTGACTGGCTCACTGGAGTAGCAGGTTCAGTAAGTTGTTAGCATTGAGATGGTCACTTTGTCACGTTATACTCTGCCTGACTTTAGGTGTCACTGAAACCTCCTGAGCTTAGGGCAAAACCACTGTAAAGCATCTGAATGGCAGCTGAAAACAAATCCAGTTGCCATCAAACTGAACCTTTAAAGACAAACATGACTCGCTCACGCAGATAGAAAGGAAAACCATAGGAAAGAACAACAGAACAATGACGACAGTACCAGTTTATATACATATATAAATACATATTCACTTGTGTATATCCATATAGCATATGTAAACATAAATACATACACACATTCATTAATTCAAGTTACTATTCACACAATATACACATACATTTACTACAATGGGTCATCAGATCAACCCTTACAGAGGGGGGAAGAGTTGTACAGATGATGGCCACTGGTAGGAAGGATCTCCGGTGGCGTTCTGTGGAGCACCTATTGTAATACTGATCAGCCTCTGGCTGAAGGTGCTCCTCTGTCCAGACAGCACACTGTGTAGGCATTGTACCAACATCCTCCTCTCTACTACATCATGTAGGGGGTCCAGCTCCACCCTCAGAACAGAACCAGCCCTCCTGATCAGAGAGGTCTGCTACATTCATGCTGCTGCCCCAGCAGACCACAGCGTAAAACACTACACTGGCTACCACAGACTCATAGAACATCCGCAGCATGGTACTGCAGATGAATACGTTGAAACTGACTGTGAATATGTGACTTATGTAGTAAAAATAAACATACTGTATAAGGTACTGTGGTGGAAGTTTCCCATAAAGACTGAGGCATAAGAGGCAGATGAGAGTTGTCTTTTGTGATTTATTATAAAATAAAAGGAAAGTAAAAATAATGGGGAAAGAAAATAAAAAGCATGGATGTTGATCGTGCACATCAACAAACCAAAAACCAGCTGGGGAGATCAGTGCACACACCACGAAGGTGTGATGCAAAAAGCCCAAGTTGCTTCTGCCTTTTAACCCCTTTCGTTGCTCGAAAATTTTTCCCATAAGTGAAATGGGTAAGGACTGCCGTCTTTTGAGGTTAGCTTCTATTTGTTTTAATAATGGATTGTAGTTTAGATCAATAAGCTCAGATAGCCTAGAGGACAATTCAATGCCCAAGTATTTAATGTTCCCTGAATGGAGTCTGGTAGAAGAGATGTTAGTTAACTTAAGGTTAAGTGGTAGCACTATAGATTTGGTCCAGTTAATAGAGTACTCTGAAAGTCCTGAGAATTCATCTATGAGGCTGATAGTTGTAGGAAGAGACGTCTGTGGCTCCAGGGGAAACAGTAACACATCGTCAGCATATAAACTTATTTTATGATTTACTGATTTGGTCGATATTCCAGTAATTCCTTCATGCTGTCTTAGTGCTGGGGCTAGAGGTTCAATAAATATTGCAAATAGTGATGGGGAAAGTTGGCAGCCCTGTCTTGTCCCTCTATGCAGATTAAACCTTGGTGAGATCTGGTTGTTTGTTCTGACTGCGGCGTTTGCTGAGCTGTATAATATTTGGATGCAGTCTGTGAATATTTTCCCAATGCCGAATTTGTGCAGAGTGGCTAAAAGAAACTTCCAGTTTACTCTATCGAAAGCTTTTTCTGCATCTAAGGAGGCGATAGCTGACTCTAGTTTATGGGTGGTGACATAATCAATTAAGTTCACTCTCTGTACTCTGTTCATATTGTTTGTTGACTGTCTACCTTTAATGAAGCCTGTTTGATCAGAGTGAATTATATATGGAGTGATTTTTCTAATCTTCTAGCAAGTGCTTTACACACTATTTTTAGATCTACATTTATTAGTGAATTTGGTCTATAATTTGATGGGAGTTTAGGGTCTTTTCCTGGTTTTTGGGGCAAGCTTATGAAGGCAGAATTCATATTTGTGGGTAATAAATGCTATCGTTTAATTTCAGCTACCATTTTGTAAAAGCTGGGTGCCAGCATGGACCAGAACTCTTTATAAAATTCAGTTGGGAATCCATGTGGTCCTGGAGCTGTTTTATTGGGCATCTCCTGCAGAGCTTTATGTAGTTCTGCCGAAGATAACAATGAGTTTAGAGTTGTGGATTGTTCTTCCTTTAGCTCTGGCAGTTCTAGTTTATTCAGAAACTCCTCTATGGCTGAGGTGGATGGATCTATTTGGGACGTATATAACTCTTGGTAAAAGTTTTTAAAGGTATCATTTATTTCATGGGGATCATGAGTAATGTTCCCTTTCTTAGTTATTGAATGGATGATTTGTTTCACTTTATTATTTTTTAATTGGTTAGCTAAAAATTCACCACATTTGTTAGCATGGTCAAATTTCTCCCAGCGTAATTGATCTATCTGAAATTGAGTTTTGCAGTCAATTATATTATTTAATTTCATCTTTAGATTCCTTAGGTCTTCTAGGATTCTATCATTGGTTGGAGAGGCAGCATATTTAATCTCTAGAGATTTTTTTTGCTTTAATTCTAATTCAAGTAGCATGTCCTTTTTTTCTTGTGCGATGAATATGAAACAATTCTACCGCGCATAACTGCCTTCCCAGTCTCCCAAAGAACACAGGGTGAGATTCCCGGTGTATCGTTGATTTCTATAAAGGTTGCCCATTCTCTCCTGACATAACTGATGAAGTCTGGATCATTGAGTGATGAATGATGTATTAAACCTCCAATTCCTTGTTGATGGTGTGACTGTCTTAATCAACGAAATGGACATCGGTGCATGATCACTGATTGTGATAGAATGAATATTGGTGTCAGAGACATCTTGTAAGACTGAGTTATTTACTAAAATATAATCTATACGGGAGTGAGAGTGGTGAACTGGCGAGAAAAAGGTATATTCCCTGGATGTAGGATGACGAGAACGCCATGTGTCACAGAGACCGAAGTCATCCATGTACTGTTTTAAGGTCTGTACTGATTGCCAGTTCCTGTCGCTCACAGATTTGCTTAGCCTGTCCAACTCTGGGTTGAATACTAAATTAAAGTCCCCTCCTACTATAAGTTTGGAACCAGAGTGAACAGACAGTGATGTGAAGAAGCTGTGAAAGAAAGAGGGGTCGTCAACATTAGGACCATACACATTAGCTATGCAATATTCAATGTTTCCTATCAAGATATTAATGATTATATATCTCCCTTCTGGATCTACAATGGTATTGTTATGAGCAAAGTTAATCTTTTTATTTATCAGGATGGCGACCCCTCTTTGTTTAGAATTTTAACCGGCTAAGTAAGCATGTGGGAACTCTGTTGATGCCAGAGTGTAATCTATAGTTTTGGGAATATGAGTTCCCTGTAGTAAAGAAATGTCTGCTTGTAGGGTTTCCAAATGATTAAATATTTTAAATCGTTTCTCCTTCCTATTGATTCCACGTACATTCCAAGTGACAATCTTCAGTGGTGCCATACTGTATCTTACCTGACTGCTGTGGATCAGTAGATGTTTGTGTGGCTGCTGGAGGGCTACATAGCTGGCTGACTACGTGGGAGAAGAATAGAGAAAAGAAGGATGTACTCAGTGTGGAGTGAAAGTAGGTGAACGAAAAAGAGTAAAGGGAAGAAAAATTAATGAGAAAGGAAAGTGAGTGATTAAGCTTGATGAGTACTTTGCAAAGTGAGTGGGTGAGTGACATTAGAATGACAAAAAAACCATTTATGAATGAAACATCTGCGAGGGAACGAGTTTGAGTACTGGATGTAAAGTTATAACACATAGTTGCATTGCATCTATTATTTTTTAACAAACCTTTTATATTAAACCATTGTTGTTACATACCACCTGCTAGTACAGCCACGGAGTTGCTAACCGGTCCCGGTAGAGCTCTCCGTTGACGTACAGTTTGTCGACGCTGATGACAGCCCTGCAGCCTTCTGCCATGAACTTTTTACGGATGGGGAACAGTCGGCGGCGGCGGTCGTGGATCTCCTTGGGGAACTGGTCGTTGACGCTGTAGTCAGTTCCCTTCAGCTCTCTCACTCTTAATCAGTTCCTTCTGCTTAAAGTCATGAAACTTGGCAACAATGGGTTGAGGGCGCTGACCATCCGGTCGTCTTCCTCCGAGTCGGTGGGAACGGTGAAACGCCATGTTGTCCACTACGTCCGCTGGAAGCTTCATCTGTGGTTTAAGGAAGTTTTTAACGGTGGTTTCCGCGTTTTCCTCTGCCTGTTCTGGAATCCACGAGAACACCAGGTTGTCCTTCATGCTGCGGGCCTGCAGCGATGGTGCCTTCTTTTATTTTTTATATCCGTCCGCTAGCTGAGCCACATCCTCCATCAGGGACTGCACGGTTCCATTCAGGGCCTCGTTCTCGGTGGCGAGAGAAACCACCTGCTGCTGGCTAAATTCCAGGGAGTCGCGGAGGGCCATAAACTCTTTGTGGAGGAGTTCCACTAGTGCCAGACGCGCGTCAAAGCTTGATATTTTTTTTCTCTATGGACTCCAGGATGTCCGTGATGTTTTTGTCCGCCGAGCTAGCTTCAGGTGACTCAGGTGAGTCAGACGGACGGGATCTTTTGTTTGGAGCCGTGTCCTTTTTCCCCATTACTAGACGCTTGAAGCACTCGTCGATGTACTCGAAACTTTCTTCGGTGTTATCTAGAATGGTAAGATGGTTGATTGTTTTCCGTAAAATGACGTATTTATTTATTTAAATTGGCGGATAGTTTGTCGCGCTGTTGTTTACTACCGGTGTCCCGCCGCCTTGTTGAATTTCTCGTGCTGTTTTTGCAGAGTCTCGCGATCTCTCACAGCATTGCGCTCTCTCACAAGGCACAACTTTTCCATTACATGCCCCCCTTTTGATTACACATTAATCAAAAACTAAAAGAACAAAAATGATCAAACATTGCATTTTGTAATAATAACGGCCCTTACAAATGAAACAGTCAGTGTATTAACTCAAGATTCAAAAATACACCTTCACATAAAATGCAAGTAACTTAGGGAAAAAAGGTTGGGAGCCGTTTTGGTGGGTAGTTATACAAGAATAAACTTTGTATGAGCATGTGAAGAAAATAAGCCAATAATCATATTTGTATCAGATTATATTTTGTGATTGGATAACAAACAACAAAGAAAAGGGTAAAAGGAGAAAAATTAAAAAAAGATTGTCCCAATAAATTACCTACCTATTGTAGTCTCAGCATCATCATTGTCATTATCAGAGAAACCAAGATCATCATCAAAGTCATTAAGTGAGTTAGTCTAGGGGTTTCTGACCATAGTGCATTGTGTCATTTGATACAAGAGTTTTGCTGAGGTCGCACGCATGATGAGGATATTAGGAAATTTAAACTCAGTGTTGTTGTGAAATTTACTCATTCAAAAATAGTATGTAAGATTACACGGAAACATCATATGATTAAGACAATAATTAAAGTATGTGGTGAGTGAGCTCTGCTGCTCACTTGAGACGTGGAACGCCATGCAAAAAACAACCAAAAAAAGATGGCTTGCTCGCAGATAGTGAGTTTATTCAGTCCAAAAGTATAGTGCAGAAAAGAATCAGGTGCAGTATTTACAGTTGCTCCAAAACCCCGCGGGTGCAACAGACAAAAAAAGAAAAACAGAATGATAAGGACAACTATGGATGTGGAAATCAACCTGAAAAAAAAACTGCTCAAATAAAAGGAATGTCTCTTCTCTTCGTCAACACTCTCTCACCAACCAACTCGCTCTCCGTCCAGTCCACTCTCCCCCACAAGGGAGTTTGGCCACTCTTCTTAAAGGCCTGGCCCCGCCCTCTTCAACTGGGTGGAACCATTCTCCAGAAAGTTCTGGAAACTAAACATATATAACCCCAATATTCACCTTTCAACTGGTATAAATCAATCACCCATATTTCAACAATAATTCTCAGATACATAACACAAGAATACCCCACAAATAATGACTAGGACCAAATAATAACAACAAACAAAAGTGGTTTCGCCGGACCCGCGCCTCGCGCCAAGGCGACACTGCAATGACGTCAAAAGTGAGCGTCGCCCAGCTGTCCGGTTTTGCCGGCGCGACGCGGGAGTCAGACTACTCCCGACACGTAAGTAATGACACAAGAAACCAAAACCAGCAAAGGTGACAAATGTATGGTTAGTCTAACGGCGTAACAGGATGGGATGGTGGTGAAATGTCCAAATGCCCGCACGATTGCGTGTGCACCCGCTCTCTGCGGCCAATCAGCTGGTGCGTGTCTGTGTGTGTGCGCACAGTCCGGGGCTGCTCAGTGGGAAACAAACCGGCGGTTTGTCACAAAGTAACACAAAATTAAACCTAACACAACAGCATGGTTACAATTGATGTCTCATAACAATCTGCTTCGTCCTGTTGAACAGTAGCGTTAGATTGTTTCCAACCTGTGTGTTGATATATTGACAGTTCGTTGGGGTCCTTCAGGTTGTGATCAGCTGATCATAGAGACACTTGGAATTTGTTATCACCGCCAGGTTTCGTCCCAATGTCATCTGTGTCACTGTCACTCCGTGATATGAAGAGTCTATACGTCGTTCAGCGACGGCAACTCAAGGCTGCTCGTGTGTGTGTTTTCTCAAGAACGTGTGTGTAGATGTTGGTCAGACAGTGTGATTCACCGGCGCAGCTTCAGGCGGCGCTTGGCTCACACCTTTAGCTGAACGGTCAACGCAGCCTCGCCTCAGTGCGTGTGAGCACAACGAGGGTTGTCCTTCTTTTTGTTAGTGGTGGTTTCTACATGGGATGTAGACGGAAGGTTGTCTGCCGAATCCGGAACCTTCCCCGATGGATTGGATCCAAGTCGCTCTGTCTGTGACCTTCACAGCCGTGTGGGTCGTCAGAAGGACCTGGAAGGGGCCTCGCCACCATTTGGAGGTCCAGTGTTTCCTCCTGAACTCCTTAACGATCGCCCAGTGTCCTGGTTGGATGTGTAGTGGTCCTGTCGCCTGTTTTCACCTGTTGGGAAATCTGAATTGTGGGGAAAAAGTGTTTGGGGGGCAGAGTTTGCCATCAGGTCCAAACCAGACTCCATGGCTACAGGTGGAACCATTCGTCTGCCAGAGTCTGCGTTCCTGTGAGGTAGAAAAAGACACGGAGATGAGGAAGGAGAGGGTAGAGAGACGAAATGATGATTAGAAGAAAGAACAAGGATATGGAGAGGAAGTGGTTGCCTGGCAGCGACCTTCGCAGCAGCATCTGCAGCTGCATGTCGGTAGAAAAGAAGTCGTCACTGGCGACGTGAGTCGGACAGTTACAAACAGCATTAGCTGTAGGTAACAGAACAATGTCCAGCAAAGCAGCAACCTTATCATGATGTAAGATAAGATTTTAATCAGACTTCAAAAGCTTCCTATGCTTCCACACAGCACCAAAGTGTGACAAGCATCTGTGGAGTCTGTAGATGGTGACAGACTCTCCTTCTGCTAGTTTACTAGCCTTAGTCAACGTGGTCAAGTCTGCAGCCTGAGCAGAGTACTGTCTTAGCACAGCACCAGACTTCAAGACAGCCTCTTGACAGTAATGTTCAGCATGTTGAGCAAAGTGGTGTTGCATCTAAGCCATCGGGCTGTAGAAAGATGTGATGTTTTCTGTTCCAAAAGGATCAAAGACAGTATGAGGAACCAAAAAGGTGACGTTAAAGTAGCCAACAATGTCACATGATGCCAGCACAGCTTTCTCTGCTGCAGCCACTGCTCATAGACACCGTGGACGTTCAGCAGCAGCTGGATGGAGCTTGAAAAATAGGCTACAGGACAAAAGAACAGAAGTCGTGCCACAGGGAAGCAGGGACTTCCTGTAAGGCAGGGACTTCCTGTAAGGCGTGTGAGTGTTGGGTTAGCGCGTCCTCTGAAAAATAAAAACAAAAGCATGTAATGTGTGTCATTAGAATGCGGAGGCACCAAGTTCACTGTTTGTTGAGCATGACAGGCCGAATAAAAAGATTAAAAAGTTTTCTAAAAGCATGTAAAGTGGGTAAATACGTCACATGGGGTCAGAAGTCGTTCACCAGTCTCCACCCCGTTGACATCTGTTCACGAAAGGACCCACGTCCTGTCATCTATCTCCATCATGGTTTGACAGAGGGACGTGTGGAACTGTTGAATAAACATCAAAAATCTTTTTGTTAGCAAGCGCAGACCTGTGTTCATCCCAAAAGAGGGAAGTTGAGGTCAGTTTGTGTGTGTGTGTGTGTGTGTGTGTGTGTGTGTGTGTGTGTGTGTGTGTGTGTGTGTGTGTGTGTGTGTGTGTGTGTGTGAAATCATAACTCATCAAACCTCTCATCAGGACCAGAAGACACATGTGCTGTACAGGACAGGTCAGATGCATCTCTGGAGGTCGTTTCACATGGGAAACAAGCTGTAATGCAGCCTGTGTGAGGGCCTCAGTTGCAGCCCCCCCTCAGCAGCCAATGATAAGAGTACAGCTAAGCTGAAGTTAACACCAACAAAAGAGGGATTATTTAGAATGTCTGTAGATGTAACCTGCACTCCGTCTGGAGTGGAAATCAATCAAATACCTAAACTACACATCTCTTCCTAAGAATTTAACTGGGCATAAGTTTAAAAGGAAAAATGAATGTTAAGGTGTCTTGCTGTCAGATGTTGCACAAGACAGTGAAAGAGTAAGTTCTTCTTTAATAGTCTGGTATGTACAGTAATTATTATTACTTATCTCTAATAGTCGTCTTCCCTTTTAATAGTCATTAATAGTATGTTTCAGTCGGTTTCAGTCTTCCTATAGTCTGGTTTTGTTTTTGTGTTTTTTTTTTTACAGTCTGGCCAGACAAACCTATATTGTGCACAAATCTTTTTAGAAACATGGAGGATTTTATTACTGAATTTGTTGCAAATTGAAATAGTTTAAACCCATCAGACTGTAAAGTCATGCAGCAGTTGTCATTTAGCTGTTTGTCATCATTTTAAAATCACTCTCTGGGATGTTCTGAGCAAAAAGCGATTCTTCATTGCAAGCAGATGAGCAGGAACATGAATTTGAGCGTGTATCAGCTGTAAGCGTGTTTCTTCATTGCGTGCGTGGAAATGTGTGTGTGTTTTTGCAGTACTGTCTTCTACGTACGTGAAAAGGAACCGTCACCTTCCTCCTTCCCCAACCATCAGTCTGATGTGAGCGCCAGTGGGTGGAGCCTGACGTAGATGGGACAGTTGTTCCTCGATGACAGACCTTTCCTGGATCCTCGCATGCAGCTCTATTGGGCCGATCACGTCTGAAGCCTCTCCTGTTGTTTCACTAGTGTCTGTGTCAGAGCACGTCTTCTTAGATGGAGCTCACTCTGCTGTTTCTCTTTCCTTGTTTTCCTTTGCTGATTGTCATAAGCAGGTGTCTGTGTCAGACACACATGCTTGTAGTGGCTTGTGAGTCTATTGGGATTATTATTATATTTTTTGATTTTTTTGAATTTTTTCTAATTAATTTATATAATAATTTCCTAATCAAACTTAGTGTTTCAACCAAATCGAAGATTTCTTTTTTTTTCCCAACCAATTGAAATGTTTCAGCCAAATTAAAAATAAAAGTTCCAATCTTTTTGTTTTTTCCAAATCAAATCAATCAATCAAATTTAATGTTTCAACCAAATATAAGACTATATTTTTTTGTTTTTTGTTTTTTTTCCAAATCAGCTCATTCACCACAAAGAAATCTCTCTCACCGGGCCTAGCCAAGTTAAGATTTGAGTTTGAATTTGAGTTTGTGGATCTCGTCAGAGGCGATCCAGACGGGTGAGCAGTCCTCCGAGCTCTAAATGTCTGTAGAGGTTTCGAGGCTGAGCGACCCTAGTCTTCAGGACTATCGTCTCTGGTCACACCGTCCAGACGACCTGCAGCGGCCTGTTATACTGTAGACGTGAAAACTGTCTGCAAAGAGCCCACGATCCTCAAGTTGCTTCTGCCTTTTAACCCCTTTCTCTGGCTCTGGTGGAATGTCTCTCTGCACCAATAGAATTGTTTGTGCCACCTTATCTCATTGTGAGTAAGAATGTTTACATTCTCACTTCTGCATCATCATGTCTTGTTATCCAAAGGAAGGAACACCAAGCTTCGAAAACAACATAAATTAGCTTTAACAGCCTTGGGTCTAGTGGAGACTCAGATAGGATGGAGCCAGAGTCCGGGTGTAAAAGACAAACATATATCATAATATATTAGTCAGTCAAATGGAACATCAGATGTTTAGAGAGATTAGTTGTTTGTGTAAGAATGCTCAGTTCAGTATTGCACCTAACCAGCACATGACGACTGTGTTGGATAAGAAAAAGCACAAAGGCACAATTTTTCCATTACAGGAACATGCTTTGATAATTCATGCACTCATTATCTTGGCCGACACGTTGGAGCCTATCCCAGCTCATGTTATGGCAAAAATTGTCTCTTCCTTATTTCTATGTCTCTTCCTTATTTCTATGCAGTTATTATACGAGTTATGACTTATGTTCTGCAATTAATATCTTATGTTTTGTCTTACTGTATGCATTTGACATTTCACCTAGATTGTTCAATGGTTGTCTCTGCCTGATAGACTCTCAACTCTTGCTCCCAAACCCAAGGTCGGGGAGTTGTGTCTCTGTCTGTTGAGACTTGGTGCTCCTTTCTCACAGATAGTTGGACGTCAGCGATGCAGGTGTGAGAAAGTAAAAATCTTCACACACACTGCGACAGGGAGGAGATGGTGCATGTAATTTGATTGGGTTGGAAAGACATTCCACCCTAGTCGGACAGAGAAGCTAAAAGGCAGAAGCAACTTGAGGATCGTGGGCTCTTTGCATCACACCTTCGTGGTGTGTGCACTGATCTCCCCAGCTGGTTTTTGGTTTGTTGATGTGCACGATCAACATCCATGCTTTTTATTTGCTTTCCCCATTATTTTTATTTTCTTTATTATTTCAATAAATCGCACAAAAGGACAACTCTCTCTCATCTGCCTCTTTATGGGAAATTTCCACCACACTCATCATTGGAGGTAGGCAGGTGTATCTCTTTGTTTTTTGTATCAGGACATTTTTTTTGAGTGGCAGGTTTGTCCTTTTTATAATAATCTATGACACATTCTAATACGTACACCTCGGACCTACTGCACACAAAACACTTTCCATTTCAGGGTTTCCAAATGTGACTGGGTGCATCGATACCACCTGTTATGAGAAAAATAGTTTCTTCCTCATTCTATGCAGTTATATGATTCATGACTTGCCCTGCCCTGCAATTAATATCTTATGTTTTGTCTTACTGTATGTATTTGACATTTCACCTAGTTCGTTCAATGTCTCTGCCTGATAGACTCTGGACTTTAGCTCCCAAACCCAAGGCCGGGGAGTTGTGTCTCTCTGTCTGTTGAGACTTCATCTCTCATAGCTAGACGTCAGCAATGCAGGTGTGAGAATGTAAACATCGTCACACACACAGCGACAGGAAGGAGATGGTGCACGCAGTCTGATTGGGCTACAAAGACGTTCCACAGTTTTCGGACAGAGGGGTTAAAAGGCAGAAGCAACATGAGGATTGTGGGCTCTTTGCATCACACCTTTGTGGTCTGTGCACTGATCTCCCCAGCTGGATTTTGGTTTGTTGATATGCACGATCAACATCCATGCTTTGATTTGCTTTCCTCATAATTTTTATTTTCCTTTATTTTTATAATAAATCTCACAAAAGACAACTCTCTCATCTGCCTCTTTATGGGAAATTTCCACCACAGTTTTGGCGTCTACGAATGTCATGAACCTGGGCTGTTCCTGTGTATTTGTGGTTTGCCATGTTCATTTCCTGTTTCATTTTGGTAGTGTTTCCGGTTTCTGTTCTGTCGTGTCTTTTGCCTACTTTACGTTTCTGATTACATGTCCTGTCAGCTGTCTCCACTCAGTAATTAGTTTCCAGCATTTAAACACCAGTACTCACCTGTTCCGTTTTCCAGTTTGCTGTTGTCGAGCACCCGGTTTGTCAGTCTCCCAGCCAGCTGAGAGTAAGTCTATAGTTTAGACTCGTGCCAGTTTTTGACCGCGTTTGCCTTGTCCTTGCCTGTACCTCTGCCTGAAGATTGTGTTTTCCTGGTCCTGACGATCGCCTGTCTGCCGTCTTGGTTTATACCAAATATACCTGGTTCATTCTCAGTCTCCTGAGCTGTACGTTTGGGTCCCTCACTCCTGTCCACTCTGTGCGACTCCTGACAGTACAATCTGGCCAACTTGGACCCGGCCAGCCGTAATCAGACGGGCGTTTTTGGGTTTCGCTTTTTCTCTCTGGGTTTTCTTTTTTACGGAGCGCACTTTATTTTTTCCGCGCCATGCCGTTTATCTGCCCCGGATTACCGGAGGATCTCTGTTGGTGCTTTGCGGAGCTCGCGAAGGAATACGCGGAGGCTTCTGGCGTAAAGGCACGGCTCCGCGTGGTGAAGCTGGCGGTGGAGATACTTGAGGTGGAACACTGGTGGTTTCACTACCCTGGGGTAAAAGGGCGCTGTTCGCCAGGCTCCAGGCGCTGCGGACAGATCTGAAATGTGTGCGGCGCGCGGTGCATGGCGTGCGCCCGCCCGCGATCCAGCCCCGTAAGAATCCTGCTGCAGCGGTACCTCAACCACGTCTCATCCAAGTCCCTGTGCTCCAGTCTGCACCGGTCCCTGTGCCCCAGTCTACAGGCACCACAGGTTCCTCACCTGTCTTCACCTCTGTTGCTGCCCGGTCAAGCCCAGCTCCGGCCCAGTCAAGCCAGGCTTCTGCCCCGTCGAGCTCCGCTGCCACCCAGCCAAACCAGGTCTGTACTCCTTTCCCTGTTGGTCCGGGGAGGCCCACTCCTGCCGGCGCTGGAGAAGCGGACGTTTCAGTTCCTGTCCCTGTTGGCTCCAGAGAGGACGCCGTTCCTGTCCCTGTTGGCTCCAGAGAGGACGCCGTTCCTGTCCCTGTTGGCTCCAGAGAGGACGCTGTTCCGGTCCCTGTTGGCTCCAGAGAGGACGCCGTTCCGGTCCCTGTTGGCTCCAGAGAGGACGCCGTTCCGGTCCCTGTTGGCTCCAGAGAGGACGCCATTCCGGTCCCTGTTTGCTGCAGAGAGGAGGTTGCGCCAGCCGCAGTTCCTGTCGGCCTCCAGGAAGAGGTCGCTCCAGCTCCTGTCGGCCTCCAGGAGGAGGTTCACTCCAGCTCCTGTCAGCCTCCAGGAGGAGGTTCACTCCAGCTCCTGTCGGCCTCCAGAAGGAGGTCGCTCCAGTCGCAGTTTGTCGGCCTCCAGGAGGAGGTCGCCCTAGTCCTGGCAGCGGGTCCTGATGGTCCAGGCTGGCTTCCGCCGGCCTAGGGCTCTGTGTCCGCAGAGAAGCTAATGTAGGAGAAATGTGATCTCTCTTTCTAAGTCCTGTCAGAACTCTGGCTGCAGCATTTTGAATAGGCTGTAGGCTTTTTAAGGAGCTGTTAAGACATCCTATGAGTAAGCAGTTATAGTAGTCCAGCCTAGAGGGAACAAATGCATGAATCAGTTTCTCTGCATCGCTCTGAGGGAGGATGCTTCTGATTTTAGCTATATTTCTAAGATGAAAGAAGGCGGTTCTGGAGATTTGTATAATGTATGATCTAAAAGAGAGATCCTGGTCAAAGATGACACCAAGGTTCCTCACAGTAGAATCTGAAGCTAATGTTATGCCATCCAGGGTGGCTATCTGACTCAATAGTGCCTCTCTCAAATGTTTAGGCCCACCAATAAGAATTTCAGTTTTATCTGAATTTAGTTGAAGGAAGTTTTGGGACATCCAGGATTTGATGTCTTTTAAACAACCCTGAATTTTGACTAGTTGATCGGTTTCATTTGGTTCCAAGGACATATATAGCTGAGTATCATCTGCGTAACAATGAAAATTAATAGAATGCTTTCTAATAATCTCACCTAGAGGAGAGATGTATAGGCTAAACAGAATTGGACCAAGCACAGAACCCTGTGGTACGCCATAGCTAATCCTCGTGCATGTGGAGAATTTCTCATAAACATGAACAAACTGGAATCTGTTCAACAAATAGGATTTAAACCATTCCAATGCTGTTCCTTTAATTCCTGAGTGTCTGTAATAGAATGTTGTACAGAAACTAGACCATTGTCCAAAGCTAATAGAAGATCATTAATGACTCTAACCTGAGCTGTTTCTGTGCTATAATGTTTTCTATATCCTGACTGAAAATCTTCGTACAGGTTATTCCCACTCAGGTGGTCAGATAATTGTCTAGCCACAATTTTTTCAAGAATCTTGGAAATAAAGAGTAAATTTGAAATGGGCCAATAGTTGGCTAGTTGTCCAGGGTCCAGGGTTGGTTTTTTCAATAGAGGTTTGACCACAGCCACCTTGAAAACCTGTGGTACATAGCCTAAATGTTGATTGGTTGACTTGATTTAATATGGACGAGCTGATTAAAGGTAGAACTTCTTTGAGTAATTTGTTTGGGATTGGATCTAAAAGACAAATGGACAACTTGGAAGAGTTGATTATTGAGGTTAACTCCATATGAGTTATGGGGAAGAAGCTGTCTAAGTAAGACAGAGGATTTGGTAAATTTAAAGTGGATGGATGGATCTAGACAGTGATTTTGGCGTTTGGAAGAAGTCGCTGCTGAATGTTTTTTCTAATGATGATAATTTTATTAGTAAAGTGCTTTTTTATTAGTAAAGTGCTTTTTTATATATTATTAGACTTTCCCTCCATGCATGCAGTTTACATTTATTTTGTTGGAACGCCACTGTCTTTCTAGTTGTCTGGTCCTGTGCTTTAGGCTGCGAATCTCTGAGTTATACCTCTGAGCTAACCTCCTCTGATTCACTGTCTTCTTATTCAGAGGAGCCACTGTGTCTAACATTGTACGTAGAGAAGCTGCAGCGTCATCTACAAGACAGTCAACCTGTTCATAAGGATTAAGGTGACTGTTCTCTGTGTATCTACAAGACATTGAGGCAAAAGATGATGGAATCATCTGCTTGAATCTGGCAACAGCGTTGTCAGATAAACATCTGCTATAGTAACATTTCTTTCCAGCTGCTGCAAGGTCAATTATGCTAAATTCAAAAGTTAATAAGAAATGGTAAGATAAGAGAGGGTTTTGGGGAAGAACTATTAAATTATCAATTTCAACCCCATATGTCAGGACAAAATCGAGGGTCTGGTTAAAATGATGAGTGGCTTCATTTACCTGCTGTGTAAAATCAATGGTGTCTATTAAGGAGTTAAAAGCAGTGCTGAGACAGTTACTGTCAACTTCTACATGAATGTAAAAGTCTCCCACTACAATGGCTTTATCTGTGGTAAGAACTAAGTCAGATAAGAATTCAGAGAATTCAGTTAAGAACTCCGAATATGGAGCAGGAGGACGGTAAACAATACAAAACACAACTGGCTTCTGAGTTTTAGAGTCTGGGTGAGAAAGGCTCAGAGTGAGGCTCTCAAATGAGTTATAACTATGTTTAGGTTTAGGAGTAATTAATAAATCTGAGTTATAAACTGCGGCTACTCCTCCACCTCTACCTGTACTTCTTGGAACATAATAGTTGATGTGACTCATTGGAGTCGACTCATTTAAAGTAACATATTCATCCTGCTGCAGCCAGGTTTCAGTGAGACTGAACAGATCTATGTGATGGTCAAGGATTTAGATGAGAGAGATCTGATATTTAATAAACCACACTTTATTAGCTTACTGTTACTTTGTTCTGTAAGAGGAACTGTTTTGATGTTAAATTCTGGTAAGTCACTCCTCTTTGATTTGTGTGTGACTTGTATAGTTTAGGTGGTCGGGGAGCAGACACAGTCTTTATGCAATAACTAAGACTAAGAGTGGGTGGCGGCTGTAAAGAACATGCAGAGAGGCGTGTAAGACTGCGACTCTGCGTTCTGGGCTCCACTCTGAGTTGTCACGGAGTGGGGAGACTAAGCAACATGGCCATTTTACTAGAGAGCAGAGAGGCTCCGTTTAACGTGGGATGGACCCGTCTCTTCTAATCAGCCCAGGTTTTCCCCAAAAAGTGCTCCAATTAGCCACAAAGCCCACGTCGTTTGCAGGACACCACCTAGACAACCAGCGGTGGAGCGATGACAGCCGGCTATACATGTCATCGCTGGTCACATTGGGGAGGGGTCCAGAGAAAACTACGGAGTCCGACATTGTTTTGGCAAAAGAACACACCGACAGACAGGAGCTTAAGATAAGACTCAATGTCGCCCGCTCTGGCCCCAGGCAAACACTTAACTATGACCGCTGGATTCTCTAACTTCACGTTTCGGACTATGGAGTCACCAATGATCAGAGTGGGTTTCTCAGCGGGTGTGTCACTGAGTGGGGAAAATCTGTTTGAAACGTGAAGCGGTTGGTGGTGAACCGTGGGCGCCTGCCTAAAGCTACGTTTCTTACGAGCCGTAACCCAGTCGTTACCCAGCTGCCTGGGACCTGCTGGGGGACTGGTAGCGGCTAAGCTAGGAGGCTCCGCACCGGCTAAAGGGACCTGGCTAGCTGGCCTGTTTTCTAAAGTGCGAAGCCGAGACTCTAAGTCTAACAACCTCGCCTCCAACCCTGCAACTCGTGTACACCTATTACAAATACCATTACCATCACTAAAGGAGGCAGAGGATAAGCTAAACATAAGACACACCGAGCACCGAATAGAGCGGGAGGGAGAGGAAAAGGAGGAAGCCATAGCGGGAAAGTAAGCTAGGAGCTACGCTAGCAGAGAAAACACTTAGATAACAGTGAAACTTAGCAGGACGTTTAATGAAAGGAAAGGATGCTTGAGTGTTACAAGCTTGTTTTGCAACTCCTGGCAGTTGCTACCAGATATAAAACGATAATATTTAGAAAAGAGCGGAGAGTAATGCCGTACACACACAGTGGCAGCAAACCTCAGTAACCGGAAGTGACAGGTGGTCCGACCACGTCTGCCTCAGCCCCAAAGGGCTCGACCGCATCTGCCTCAGCTCCTGGTGGGTCAGCGCCTACCACGTTTGCCTCGGTTCCTGGTGGTCCGGCGTCTGCCACGCCTGCAGCGGTTCCGGGTGGCCTGGCTCTGGCTACGTCTGTCCTGGCTCCATGTCGGCCTTCGTCTCGTCTTCCTGACGGTTGGCCTTGCCCTTGGTGCAGCCTGTCGCCGGGGTGGCGCTGCCTCCTGCGTCGTCGGCCATCTCGACGGTCCTGCCTCTGGGGAGGCTCCCCGCCTGTAGGACGTCACTTTCTGCCGCGATGGTGGTACGGGCTCTGCCGTCAAGGGGGAAGCCATAGCAGGAAAGTAAGCTAGGAGCTACGCTAGCAGAGAAAACACTTATTAGCAGGACGTTTAATGAAAGGAAAAGGATGCTTGAGTGTTACAAGCTTGTTTTGCACTGCTCTTAGCAGTCACTACCAGATATAATACAATAATATTTAGAAAAGAGCAGAGAGTAACGCCGTACACACACAGAGGCAGCAAACCTCAGTAACCGGAAGTGAGGCAATACGCTTATCGTCAGTCAGCCAATCCACCGCCAACCCAGCCAATCCACCGACCACGTCCGCAGATGCAGCTCCGGGTGGTCCGACCACGTCCGCAGATACAGCTCCTGGTGGTCCGACCACGTCTGCAGGTGCGGTTCCCGGTGGCCCGACCCTGGCCACGTCTGCATTAGTTCCTGGTGGCCCGACCCTGGCCACGTCTGCATTAGTTCCTGGTGGTCTGGCGCGGACCTCATCCACCTGCTTATGACCAGTGGTCCTATGCGGGTTGGTTTTGGGTTTTGCCCTCCACTACTCCTCCCTCCGCCCACCCTGCTCGGTTGTTTGTGTTTTTTTTGGGTGTCTGGGATACGCCCTTGGGGGGAGGGTTCTGTCATGACCCTGGGCTGTTCCTGTTTTTTTGTAGTTTGCCATGTTCATTTCCTGTTTTATTTTGTTTCCAGTTTCTGTTCTGTTGTGTCTTTTGCCTTCTTTACGTTTCTGATCACGTGTCCTGTCAGCTATCTCCACTCAGTAATTAGTTTCCAGCATTTAAACTCCACCTCACCTGTTCCGTTTTGCCAGTTTGTTGTTGTCGAGCACCCGGTTTGTCAGTCTCCCAGCCAACTCAGAATAAGTCTATGGTTTTGACTCGTGCCTGTTTTGGATCGTATTTGCCTTGTCCTTGCCTGTACCTCTGCCTGAAGATTGTGTTTTCTGGTCTTAATGATTGCCTGCCTGTCTCCTGTTTTTGTCTGCCGTCTTGGTTTATACCAAATAAACCTGGTTCATTCTCAGTCTGTCTCCTGAGCTGTGCGTTTGGGTCCCTCACTTCTGTCCACTCTCTGCGAGTCCTAACAACAAACAGGATTCGCTGCAGGTCATCTGGACGGTGTGACCAGGGACAATAGTCCTGAGGACTAGGGCCGCTCAGCCTCCAAACCTCTACAGACATTCAGAGCTGGGAGGACTGCTCACCCGTCTGGATCGCCTCTGACGAGATCCACAGACTCAAATTCAAACTCAAATCTTAACTCGGCTCGGCCTGGTGAGAGAGATTTCTTTGTGGTGAATGATTTGGAAAAAATACAAAAAAACAAAAAAATATAATCTTGTATTTGGTTGAAACACTAAATTTGATTAGTAAAATTAATTAGATCGAAAAAATAAAAATCCCAATAATACATGTTCTTAATTAGGTCAAAGTCTGCTCTGGTTGGTGAGACGACGGTTGCTAAGGGTTGGCTTGTGGAACCAAGCTTTCGTCCGTACTGCGGATACAGACCAGTGTGCAGATCTGAGCACAGTCCAAAAGGAGTGGACAAGAAATAAAAGACGGCTTCTGAAATACGGAGCGCGTTTGCAGGGGGAAGTGTTTTTGAGATACGAGGGACCCAGGTCTTGGAGGGCCTGACGGTGAGGGAGCACTTCCGAGAACCCTGTCGCTGATCTGAGCGGTTCCCTTTCTACGGAGACGTCCGTGGAAGAGAAATTTCGAAAAAAGGTTCCGGCTGGAACACAAAAAAGTCTAAGGCAGGAAACCGCCGGGACTCTGAAAGATGGGTTCGAGGCGATCTAAGTCTCCACCACCAGACTACAGCATTATAAAAGTAAAAAGTAATTAAAAGTAAAAAGTAAATGTGGTTATTATTGCATTTCATGTTTCCATGAGTGAGAAACTGGTTATGGGTTCAAAAGGAGAATCACTTGTGTAAAAGACATATGCAACTTAAAAGAAAAATTACATACAAAGGATGAAATTTGAAAAAGCAAAACTATTGAAACTAAACCCCTAAAAGAAACAAAAGAAAAATGAGAGTAATGGGGAAAAAAAGGAGATAACAACTCTGGGGAACAATTGTTTGCACTCTGAGACACACACACACACACACACACACACACACACACACACACACACACACACACACACACACACACACACACACACACACACACACACACACACACACACACACACACACACACACACACACACACACACACACACACACACACCATGTCAAGAGCAAATGCTCCCATTGTTTCTCCTCTCTGTCCTAATGCAGAACTGAGCGCGATGAGGGTGAATCCGGATCTGGACTCCTTTCCCCTTTCCCACCATCAGCAGAAGAACCGAAGGAGAAGAAGCGCCCGACCAACAACCAGAACAGGGTGGAAGCTCTGATACCACAGCAACTGGAGGACACAGACCACAGCATTGAGGCCTCACCGACTCTCACAACGTCTGCAGCCATCACGTTCTGGGCTCATCAGACTCACCAGCTACTACAAGCCCTGCACCAGCATGAAAGGACTATGTCTGAAGCTTCAGAGGCCATGAAACTGTCATACAAGCATGTGTGTCCGACACCTGCTTATGACAATCAGCAAAGGAAAACAAGGAAAGAGAAACAGCAGAGTGAGAAGACGCGCTCTGACACAGACACTGGTTGAAACAACAGGAGAGGCTTCAGACGTGATCGGCCCAAAAGAGCTGCATGCGAGGATCCAGGAAAGGTCTGTCATCGAGGAACAACTGTCCCATCTACGTCAGGCTTCACCCACTGGCGCTCACATGAGACTGATGGTTGGGGAAGGAGGAAGGTGACGGTCTATTTTCACGTGACGTAGAAAACGGTACCGCAAACATACACACACACATTCATACACGCAATGAAGAAACACGCTTACAGCTGATACACGCTCAAATTCATGTTCATGCTCATCTGCTTGCAATGAAGAATCGCTTTTTGCTCAAAACATCCCACAGGGTGATTTTAAAATGATGACAAACAGCTAAATGACAACTGCTGAATGACTTTACAGTCTGATGGGTTTAAACAATTTAAATTTGCAACATATTCAGTAATAAAATCCTCCATGTTTCCAAAAAGATTTGTGCACAGGTTTGCCTGGCCAGACTAGTAGAAAAAAAAAGAGTATAGGAAGACTGAAACCGACTGAAACAGACTATTAATGACTATTAAAGGGAAGACGACTATTAGAGATAAGTAATAATAATTACTGTACGTACCAGACTATTGAAGAAAAACTTACTGGTTTACTGTTTGTGCAACATCTGACAGCAAGACACTTAAAGATTCATTTTTGCTTTCAAACTTATTCGCAGTTAAATTCTTAGGAGGAGATCTCATGTGTAGTTTAGGTATTTGATTGATTTCCACTCCAGACGGAGTGCAGGCTACATCTACAGACATTCTAAATAATCCCTCTTTTGTTGCTGTAAACTTCAGCTCAGCTGTGCTCTTATCATTGGCTGCTGAGGGGGGGCTGTAACTGAGGCCCTCACACAGGCTGCATCACAGCTTGTTTCCATGTGATACGACCTCCAGAGATGCATCTGACCTGTCCTGTACAGGACATGTGTCTTCTGGTCCTGATGATAAGTTTGAAGAGTTATGATTTCACACGCACACTGACAAACCGACCTCAACTTCCCTCTTTTGGGATGAACACAGGTCTGCGCTTTCGTTTTCTATTACTAACGAACAAAAAAGATTTTAGATTTTTAATCTACAGTTCCACGCGTCCCTCTGTGAAACATGATGGAGACAGATGACAGGACGTGGGTCCTTTCGTGAACAGATGTCAACAGGGTGGAGACTGGTGAACGACTTCTGACCCCATGTGAGGTATTTACCCACACTACATGCTTTTGTTTTTATTTTTATTTTTCAGAGGACGCTCTGAGTCAACACTCAGCCTTACAGGAAGCCCTGTAAGGGCTACAGTGTGCCTGTACATCCTAATTCTCAATTCTTATTTGCCTTCACCTACCAGGGTCAGCAATACACAGCTTTGTGCATTCTCCCTCTATTTATATTAGCAGAGTGTTAGCAGAAAATCTTCAACATTTAGACATTCAATCAACCACATTAATGTATGTAGATGACATTCTGATCTGCTCAGAAACCAAAGAACAGTGTGAAAAGGATTCAGTTGCAGTGTTGAACGCACTGGCAGCTGGAGGTCATAAGGTCAGCAAGAGCAAGTTGCAGTTCTGTCAACAGACAGTAGAGTATTCAGGACGACAGCTTAGCGGCGAAAAGAGGCACATTGCACCCTCTCAAGTGGAGGCAATTGTAAAAGCTCCAAAACCACCGACTGTGGGACAAATGTTGTCCTTCTTGGGCATGGCTGGATACAGCAGACCCTGGATCTGTGATTATGCCATAAAAGCAGCTTCTTTAAGAAATATGATACGTGCAGCTGGACAAAATAACCGTTCAGCACCTCTGGTGTGGACAGAGGAAGCAGAAGGAGCATTTCAAATTCTAAAAAGAGAGCTGCAGACTGCCCCAGCATTAGCTAATCCTGATTATAAGAAACTATTTCATCTGTATGTGGCTGAGAGACAGGGCTATGCATGTGCTGTTTTGATGCAAAATTCCCCTACAGGGAAACAACCGATAGCCTACTATAGCACCAAGCTTGATAACATTGAAGAAGGGCTGCCGCCTTGCTATCAGGGCTTGGCCGCAGCCGTGTTTGCTTACAAAAAACATCAGTTCTAACAATGGGATACCCATTGACATTGTATACGTCACATCAATTGCATGCAATGCTAACCAGCCCTCGATTTGTAGTTACACAGGCCAGAAGCTTTACTGTCAGGAAAAGAATTAACAATTCAACGGTGCACCACAATAAATCCAGCAACTAGAATGGTGCTACCAAATGAAGGAATCCCACATGACTGCATTCAGGAGACAGACAGATTTATGCAAGTACAAGAAAATTTGCATAATCAACCGATCCCATCAGAATTAACATTTTTTGTGGATGGTTCTTGTATACGAGATGAATTTGGCACCCGTGCGGGCTATGGTGTTGTTCAGTTAAGACCTGATGGCACATTTGATAAAATACAGTCGGTGAGCATTGATCAGCCATGTTCTGCTCAACTTGCTGAGGTAAAAGCTCTCACTGCAGCCTGTAAGCTGGCTGCAGGAAAAACAGCCACTATCTACACTGTTAGTGCTTACGGGTATGGAGTGTGTCACATCCATGCCTGCATCTGGAAACAAAGAGGCTTCATCCGTGCTGATGGCACACCAGTTGTGCATGGAAAAGCTGTGGCACAATTAATTCAGGCCATGTAGCCACCAAAAGAGTTGGTTATCGTGAAATGTCCAGCACATCAAAGAAATGGCACCTTCATATCTAGAGGAAATAACTTAGCAGATGAAGCTGCAAAAGAAGCAAAAAGTGTAATACAATCTCCTGTTTTGAATGATGAAGATGCTATACCCATCACCAACTTAGCATCACTAATACAAGCTCAGAACTCCAGAGGCAGAGAAGAGGCTCTGTGTCCAAAGGGGGTCCATTAAAACAACCACCCCACATGCAGATTTATGGAGGAGTAGTCAGGGACATATTGTGTTGCCGTTGTCACTCTTACCTTTTGCTATAAGGAAAATGCACGAGCCAAATCATTGTTCACAAGGCCAAGTGTTAAAGAAATTACAAGCTGTGTGGTGGTCACCTTATATGGCACCAATGGTGGATAGAGAACTGGCTTTGTGCCCACAGTGTCCTAAATATAATGTGAGAAAAACCTTCACCCACCCAATAGCTCACATACCAGTCACTGAAGGCCCTTTCAGACATCTGATGATGGATTATGTGGACATGATAGACAGAGTGAGAGGTAAGAGGTACCTGTTTGTGGTGGTCTGTCGATTCAGCAGGTGGATAGAAGCTTGTCCAACAGCCAATTCAGACCACAAACAGCAGCTAAGTTATTGTGTAAAGAAGTCTTTCCTAGGTTTGGTATGCCAGATACTATATCTTCTGATAGTGGTCCTCACTTTGTGTCAAAAGTTATAAGAGAGATGTTTTACATCTTAGGAGTTAAGCAGACGCTTGGATGTGTTTATCAACCTCACTCACAAGGTTTAGTAGAACGAAGCAAATGGAGCGCTTAAAGCTAAATTCTGTAAAATAATGGCAGACAGTAATAACAAACTGACATAGGTGGATGCATTGCTGCTGGCATTAATGTATATGCGCTCACAAACTAACCGACTAACTCATCTAACACCTCATGAAATGCTTACTGGCCGACCAATGCCTCTTCCACAGTATCGT
Source organism: Betta splendens (assembly GCF_900634795.4). NCBI lineage: Eukaryota > Metazoa > Chordata > Actinopteri > Anabantiformes > Osphronemidae > Betta > Betta splendens. The sequence goes on along the minus strand of NC_040899.1, from coordinate 17,521,930 downwards.
GGTCCGATAGAGGGACCAACACTGCACCAGCTTGAAAAAGAACTGGTGGATTATTTAAGCGGTTTGACTAAAATCCACAGACTTATCTTCCAACAGGTGAAAGAGGCCAACGGTACAGGAGAGAACAGAATACCACTGGATGTGAGAAACATCCAAGTAGGAGACCAGGTGTTCATACGCGTGTTCAAAAGGCAGTGGAATCAGCCTCGCAGAGAGGGGCCGTTCAAGGTTGTGTTAACCACACCCACTGCTTTAAAAGTAGAAGGTAAGGACTTCTGTTACCACCTTAATCACTGCACGTCACCGACCACCTAATCCGCCGGGGAACCTACCAGCCCCAGTGCAGGCTAAAGGGGATGCGGACAGCACCCCACGAAGTAGAATACCAGCTTTACTTCCTTCTAACGGGGAAAGACGATCAGAAAGATTAAAAGCAAGAAGACAAGTCACGCAAACCTAACAAAGGGAAATACCAGACCACGCACATAGTAATACTGACTTTAATAATGCAACATCCACAGTTACAAGTCCTGGAACAGCAGGTGAAGGGTTCTCAGTCGAAGATGCTGCTTCCTTTGCTCCTGACCACTCTGATGTACCTCTACACACACCAGCATGGGAAGGAGACGTGTCGGAGGAGCCTGAATAGCCCCCGCCGCCTTTCTCTCAATTCTTTCTCTGTTCTTCTTGTGTTAACCCCAAATTAAACCACTGCCAGGAAGTGAAATAGGAAGCTGTCCTGATTTGTCAATATGTTTCGCACACTGTGCATTACACATGGCAGGAGATTTGCAGCAATGGAGCGATGTACTAACAGTTTGCCAATCTAAATATACAGTTTCACATAGCAACCATAATACCTCCAATTGTAAGAAAACCTGATTCCATGACCTTTCCTATCTGTATAGTATGGGGGGAGGAATTGGAACAGGTAACAGGCAGAAGAACACCAAAGATGAAGGATGCGGCAGGATTGGTGAAATGCAGCAAGGAAACATGGTACCCAAGAACAGCAACAACTAATGTGACAGCCACCATCACAATGTGCACCACCAGCCCAAAAGCCTGCATGAAATGCGCCCAAGTTGTTTCAAACGGAGCACATGTAATATATGAAAGAAACCTTACTACAATCTCTCAATATAGACTATTAGATTTTGCCGAAGGCACAGCTCCATTAGGAGTTATCTTCTGGACCTGTGAAAACAATGCCACAATAATGCCTCAATTACCAAGAAATTGGACGAGCATATGTGCCCCAGTAATGCTGACTTGACAACTGACGCTAATCACCCAGAAAACTGCACCAGTTCTCGACCAAAAAGAAATGCAGTACACCCTAGCCAATTGGACATGGACATACCAACCAGCAGAAGTATATATCACATGGGACCAGGTACCATGTGGAGTCCCAGGTGAATATGAAGCAATAGGTTCAGATTGGATACAGTCAGGTAGAGTGTCAGGAAGCATCCCGCTCACTGGTCAAATACCCAATGCTCAATACATAGCAAGAAATAGTCGATGGGTTAATTACTTATGGTACAATCAACAGAGGTTCATAAATTTCACCCTGTTAGGCTTTGAATTGGTAAAAGACCAACTGCATCCCACGTCAGTTATGGCATTACAAAACAGATTTGTGATTGAATGCATAATGGCCACAGATCAAGGAGTATGTGAAGAGTTTGGAAAGGAGTGTTGTACCGTAATACCTCTCCACACAGCAAAGGAGGGTGACTTGACACGAGTATTAAATGCTATGAAGAAAGTGCGGGACGAACACGTTAATAACTCAAACTGGAACACAAGATTGGCAAGTCTGTGTGACTGGCTTAGCACAATGAGCTGGCTGAGGTGGCTTAAAATGATAGGAGTGACAATAGGAGGATTCTTTGTGTTGATTTTAATAATAATCTGCTGCATCTTGCCCCTGCTACGCATCCTGATCTCCAAAGTGCTGCAAAGTGTGATAGGGCAGTTCCCATTACATTAAGAGATGGTGATTAAATTGCTTTGACCGAATTTGACGACACCATTAGTGACTTCAGTAACAGCACAGGGGATATAGATGATTAAAAACTAAAAACCAAGGTCATCATCCCTCTCATTAAGGTATGTACAGTGTTCAAAATCAGTATAAAGAACACGAACAACACAAAATCAACATATTTATGTACATATGTAAATACACAACTATAACCATTTTATTCATTTTTCATAAAGACTATACAATGGCTGAGGCTTTCTGGACCTGGCAGGCAGCCATGGCGTCTGGCAGTCAGGACGATGGGACCGACAGACCAGGCCCATCACACATGTTAGCAGCACCTTATCACATAGCCACATCATCCAGGGAAACACCTATTCTGACCAGCATGATACAGGCAGGATCTAGCGGTGAAGGAGGGAGGCAGCAATCCTTTTACCAGCACCAACTTCCACCTTTGATGCCAACACCATTCGGAGCAGCCATTGCCCAGGTTCGACCACACCGCAGGACCATACCTCCACCACCCTCAGCACTGACGCCACCATCACCACTGACACCAGTACTGATCAACATAAGAGGAACCCCAGCATCCAGAGGAGAACAACGACCCATTCAACTTGCCTCCAGACCCAGCAGTGAATCATCCAGAAAATGATGACGATGAGGAGCCATCATCCAATCTAACATCTCCAGCAGAATCTTCTGAGCCGGACAACCAGGACCTCAACAGACAGCTGTTTCCCTCACGACGTCATCACATTTCTGAGGGAGATGGTAACCTAATGGGCAGATACCTGTCACGCCCATGGAACACCTATACCACGGCACGTGACTTTGAGGAGGAGATTGCCTCAATGTCATGCCACACCTTTTTTCTTACTACTCGGAACCTATTGCAGGAGGGAAGAAGTTCTCTTATGGCTACGGAGCAGAGCGCGACAGTGGAATAAGAACATGGAGCTTAGAGCTTCATATATGAACATATGTAACCACTTAGTATAATTACATAATCATGTGTATTATTAGTGTGACAGAGACCCCAGAAGATAACAGGATGCTACAAGGAGGAGAAAGCACCTGTGTAATGGACTTCTGGTGGACTATGGACACAGTAACTCCATAACCTGCATATTAAGAAAGGACTGCTATTGATGGACACAAACCAATGTGTGATGTATTAAAAATGAACTCTGTATGATAAGGCTGTGCAGAAGGAAGGTACAAATGGTTAACAGTAGAGCCAAAGAGATCATATAAAAAATAATTCTAAAATGAGTAATTGGACAAATCCAAAAGGTGCAAATTAAAATTATTCAAATATTTATATTTTATTCAATAATGCTGAATAACATATATAAACATAAACAAACATAATAAACATACTATTCACACAACTAGTAGAAACAGGAAGTGTACACTACCTGTGTGATGTCGTCAAAATGTAGCAGCATTCTGACCAGAGCAATTAGGAGAAAGGACTAAGTAGGTCTGTAAAGACTGAAAAGTCAGGAAGGTTTCTTGGTTATTTTAAAAGTACTGGGCATTTAGAACCCAGTACTACACCTAAAGTGTCAAGCACGCAGGCTTGAGACATAAGGTGTAAAGCTGCTCTGAGAGAGAACAATGTCGGAAAATTATGTATAAAAAAAAAAAACAAGGTAACTGGTACTTAAAGTACTTAAACTTAAAAACTTTCTAAGGAGTAAAACTCCTTAGAAAGTTAAACCTAAAGTTCTGTGTAGCTTTATGAGCCAAAGATGAGTATTCTTGTTTTTTTTTTCACTTATATTAAATAGCATAGTTAAAGACTAGATGGTAGTAACCTGAGCACATATACATATTATGCATGTTTACTTATAATCTGTGCTCATACTGTAGATACACTTCTCCACACAAATATATATATATTATGCATGCTTATTTCATTTTCATTGAACATGTGTGTGAGACATTTATTCACTAGATTAGGTTGACATGTGTTTAGGGATTCGGACCACATGACGTGGCAATTTACCTCTCATGAGTGACATTGAAAGTGAGGGGACGTTTCCCGAGTCATGTTGTCCTGTCTATAGGTGTTCTGTCAGTGACGGCACCTGGGTGATCCATTTTGTACAGGTAAGAGCCTGGGATCACTTTTAGAAGTGCCTCATAACTGTTTTGTTGATAGTTGTGACACATTCTTTAGGGAGGCCCTCACTGTAGAACTCACATATCAACATACCGACAAATAATCCTATGTTTTATTGTTGAATTGCATGTATGTTATTGATGGATGGTTCTTTTAGGACCAAAGGGGGGAAATGTTGTGTAAAAATTCATAAAGTTTATAAAGTAATTACTGTTGAGATTTCAGGAGACAATAGAGATTATATACCCCACTTTCGATCAACTCTGTTTTTGACAGCTCTAGGTCAAAGGTCACTTGATCTTTTCACCGTTGATCTTTAACCCAAGTGTCAAAGGTCACTTGATCTTTTCACCGTTGATCTTTAACCCCGAGTGTCAAAGGCCATTTGATCTTTTCACCGTTGATCTTTAACCCCAGGGGTCAGAGTGCACTTGATCTTTAACCCCAGAGTCAAAGGTCCGCCGAACTTTAATCCACCGTGTTAAAGGGCGATGTGATCATCAGAACGCTGTTATGTATGCAGATATTTTATATATATGAGCCACCGGTGCTTTCTGTGTATCCTCCTTTAGGCTGTGCTCTCACTATCACTGGGGTCTCGCATTCCTCTGCATGTGTATTTGAGTTCACAGGCCTGCGGTGGCCTGGTATCCTTCTACAGTCCTCCTTCCCCCGTCTGGATTTATGCGTCAAGTCGGCCCTGTGTCGTTTTAGAAAAATCAGATTTTGAAACAATTGCATTTGTAGTATTAGAGTGCGCTGCTGGTGTACAACAACAACATCTGCAACTTGCAATGCATATACCCTTGCATCGTTGATAGTCCTCCGCGTTGTTGGTGAGAGGAGTCCTCTTGGTCTGCAGTCATATGGCATTTTTGGCGCACACACACACACACACACACACACACACACACACACACACACACACACACACACACACACACACACTGGTCTGCGTTTGCCTTTTACCCCCGCGGTCTCTGGATCTTTCCTACAGTATATGATCCCTCAACAGACTCAAAGTCATAAACCTGATTAGGCGTCAAGTGGGCCTGTGTTGTTTTAGAAAGAGCAGATTTTGAAACAATTGCATATGCAGTATTAGAGTGTGCTGCTGGTGTACAACAGCAACATCTGCAACATGTATGCAATGCAACACACACACGCGCTGTAATAGGGGGGAAATCATTCACCTCGACTCAACAAACAACCTCTCACCCCCCTTAAGGTTTTGTGGCACATTAAGCGCCTGCATTTAATGTTGTGTTTGACTGACCAATTGTTTATGGTCCGTGTCTGCCTTTTACCCCCGGTCTCTGGCTCTTTCCTATATGATCGCTCAACAGACTCAAAGTCATAAACCAGACTAGGCATCAAGTGGGCCTGCGTTGTTTTAGAAAGAACAGATTTTGAAACAGGGATCTCGCATATGTAGTATTAGAGTGTGCTGCTGGTGTACAACAACAACAACATCTGCAGCATGTATGCAATGCAACACACACACACACACACACACACACACACACACACACACACACACACACACACACACACGCTGTAATAGGGGGGAAATCATTCAACTCAACTCAACCCCCTTAAGGTTCTGTCGCACATTAAGCGCCGACATTTAATGTTGTGTTTGATCAGCCGATTATTTATGGTCAGCGTCTGCTTTTTAATCTATCTGATCCCACAACCCCTAAAGTCAGAAAGCTAATGCATCACGTCTTTGAAACTCGTTGTCCCATCCCTTCTGATAGCATGGCACCCTCGCATGCAGGAGTGAGAATGTAAACATCTTCACCCCCAGTGCAATAAGGCGATTCCACCAGGCGCCGGGAGAACGGTTAAAAAACACAGCGTTATAATACCGATCGAAGCATGATTATACAAAAATACCGCTTTAACCCGTTACACCACAGGAGTGTTCAGGGGAGCCCTCCTTGGAAATATTCCCCTTAAGGTTCTGTCGCACATTAAGCGCCGACATTTAATGTTGTGTTTGATCGTCCGATTATTTATGGTCAGCGTCTGCTTTTTACCCTATCTGATCCCACAACCCCTAAAGTCATAAAGCTAATGCATCACATCCTTGAAACTCGGTGTCCCAACAATTCCAACTGCAGTATAGGCACCAGGTGGCTCAACAAGCGTTCAACGCCTTCCCGACCGGAGAGGCCCTTAGATTCATCGGTCGGTTATTACATAATATGAGCCGATCAACATTTGAGCGTGCTGACCATAACGGCTGTTTTATTTTTTCTGAAAAAAGACGCTGAGATCCATCAGCCGCCACGGAACGATCACAGTCTCGACGGTGAGTACGGATATTGTGAAGCATGATTATATCATTTTTATCCCGCCGGTTCTGTTGAAATAAACTCTCCTTTTTATTCACGAGCTATCAGACGACGCGCTTCTGGAGGTGTCACCGGACCCCGGAGAGATATTTACTGCCGGCGAGTGCGTCGTCAATGCGCCGCCACCCACCCCGGAGCCGCCGCAGCAGCCACAAGAACAACAACAGCGAGAACCGCGGAGCCCCGAAGAGGAGTGTCTAATCGGTGAGCTGGAACACGTGCTGTCCAGACAGCCGAGCGTGGAGCCTTCAAGCGTGGAGTCTGATGATGAATGATTTGCTCCGCACGCTGATGTGAAAACTGTGCTGGAATGTCACTCATTTGAATATTAAACAACAAGATGGCTGATGAAAACTCTGATCTCAATGATTTACAAGCCGAATTAGAGGATGTGTTAACTTTGATATCCAATGGCCAAAGAGGGTTTCAGGGTGTGAACATAACCACCAAGCATTTTGATCGGTTGGATGAATTGGTCAATCATTTGGTGGCAAGAGTCGGAAGTGTGTCTCCGGTCTACTCCCCGAATCGCGACTATGACTTTCCTAGCGGGGGTGATGAGTATGTTTCTGATTTTGATCGATTAGAACAGTCTGTAAACCTCTTCATTGACTGCGAAATCCCAGCCAGAGAAATAATGAACTCCCGTCAGAGGAGGGCGCACCCGAGTGCGGAGACAATGATGATGCTATGGAAGGAGCTCCTTCGAGCAGAGACGGCAACCCGGAAGCACCCCCCGACAGACCCCCGACGCACAACGCGGCGCAGAGGGGAAGCGGGGCCTCCGATGAAACCAGGATTGTAACCAGAAACAGTTTCAATAACTTTGAAATAAGACGACTGCTTAATATCGGGCAGACGGACGAGGTTGATTACCGACACTTATACGGGACTGTTATGGGGAATGTTGCCGAGATGGTGCAGCAGGCTTTAAATCAGACTCAGCAAGGCGACGTTATCCAGCTCAAGCTCAGGGGGGACATGCTGCGATCACAAGCGGCCGCTGTTGTGTCAGTCGCGGACGGCGGGGATTTTTCCCAATTTCAGGACCTGCTGGACGGCGCTGTTCAGTCCAATATGGAAGTGTTGACGGACGGCAGCTTGGAGCTGGTGATTCAGGTGGTGCGCAACCCCCAAGGGGGTGGTAAAAGGCTGTTGGCAAAGACCCTAGACTGCAAAATTGTTCAAAAGAAGCAGAGGTTCATGTATATTGTAAACAATCGGAATAATGAGCTCTGTTTTGCCATCAACCTGGCGCATCTGCTCTATCCAGGAATCACAGACGCCGAGGCTGAAAGGAGGGGGAGCGAACTTCAGCAACGGGCCGGTTTAACCGCGCAGACACCGGTGTGTTTCACGGACGTGGAGAAGTTTGAAGAGCTTGTTCAGCGTCGGATTGTAATCTTTTACAGAACAGATTTGAAGCGCCTCAACACGTTTCACACTGCAAAGCAACGGCCTGGTAAACCTTTATACATGTTTCTTTTCGAGAATCATTATTACGGTCTAAAGAACGCCTGCGCTTTCATAGGAATGAAATATTTGTGCAGTCATTGCTACACCGGTTATGATGGGTTGCTGAATCATAAATGCGAGGGGCGTTGTAACGTGTGTCTTGATGCTGCGTGCGCGGCCACGCGTCCCGCATAGTGTGTGAATATTGCAACCGCTGGTGTGCCTCAGCCTTTTGTCTTGCAAAACACAGGGAGAAGGTGTGGCGCCCCGTGGCTCAGAAGCACGCGAGCATTTGTGACATGCACAAGAAACGTCACCGCTGCGGGCTCTTGTATTACGTCTCACTAATTAAAATACCAAAGCCGCACAAATGTCCGGACGTTAAATGCTGCATCTGTGGTGGGGTCAAATATGCAGGGGCAACCGAGCCTCACCGGTGCTACATACAAAGTCTACCGACTCCTGAAACCACCACAGACGTTATTCCAAATAAGAAGTTGTTGTTCTATGACTTTGAGACGTATCCCGATGAGAATGGCACGCACGTGCCCTTTTACGTCTGTGTGATGAGGGGCAATAATAGCAGCCCGTGGGGTTGTTACGGGCCCGACTGCGCCGTAAAGGCGCTACAGGGCTAAAAAGTACAAAGATTCCGTGTTTTTGGCTCACAATTCGAAAGGTTTTGACGGGCATATTCTTTTGAGCGCCATGGTGTCGCTGGGGATTAGCCCTCACGTTGTAATGCAGGGGTCTAAACTGGTATTGTTCACAGAGCCTCATTATAATCTCAAATTTATAGATTCCATGAGCTTTCTACCTTTCCCTTTGGCCTCCCTGCCAAAAGCTCTGGGCTTTGAGGATGCTGAAAAGGGTCACTTCCCTCACAAGTTCAGCTCTAAGGAGAATCTGAATTATGTTGGCCCATACCCAGCTCCTGAATATTACGGTTGTCAGCAAATGACTCCAAAGAAACGCGAGGATTTCATGGCGTGGTACACCCTAGTCTCCGGCGGGACGTTTAATTTTAAAGCGGAGGCAAAGCGCTACTGCCAAAATGACACAGAGATTCTCATGAAAGCGTGCTTTGCATTCAGAGTGTTTTGTGAACGAGACGGCTCTAGACCCTTTTAAGCGAGCAACCATCGCCTCCGCGTGTATGTTTGTTTTCAGAACATGTTTTCTTAAAGAAAACACTCTCGCCATTCCCTGTCCGTACGACTACAAGTATAGGTGCAAGCGCTTTGCAAAAACGCTTGCGTGCAGTGGTTAGAATGGGTAATGTTCAGAGACGGAGTGTTTATCCAGCACGCTCTAAGCGGAGGTGAACGGAGCTTTGGACGCTTGCGGGTGGATGGCTATTGTGAGTCAGGCGGGGTGAAGGTCGCGTATGAATTTCTGGGCTGCTTCTACCACGGCTGCTTGGAGTGTTTCACAGGCAGCCGCGTTCACGCCTTAACGGGGAAAACTTTTGAAAGAATGCACGTTCAGCCCCACGCGATGCTCTGTATGGGGGGCGCACATGCCCCGTAACGTTGAGATACTCTGCGGGAGAAGATGAGGTTGTCAGATACGTTGATTTTAAATCCCTGTATCCTTACGTCAACTACACGTGTCCTTATCCTCTGGGACTCCCGGAGATCATATTCAGAGATTTCCAGCCTCTGGAATCTTATTTCGGGTTCATTAAGGCGACCTTGTATCCTCCCCGCGGCCTGTTTTTCCCTGTGCTTCCTTACAGATCCGGCAAAGGGCGCCTTCTATGCAGAAGTTGTGCTGAGCTGAACCGCCAGGACAGCCCCTGTGACCACAGCGACGCGGAGCACGCTCTGACAGGAGTCTGGCCCTCCCCCAAGATTCTGAAAGCGCTGGAGAAGGGCTACAGAGTAGCGGAGGTCATAGAAGTGTGGCATTTCAAAGAGCAGAGTACCTCTCTTTTTAAACAATACATCTCAACCTTTCTCAAGGGGAAGCAGGAAGCCAGCGGCTATCCCGCGGATGCTACGGATGCGGAGAGCAGGCAAAAATACGTCGATGACTATGCCAAAAATAGGGCATCGTCCTGGATCCGGCAAATATTGTTTTAAACCCGGCTAAAAGACAAGTAGCAAAATTATGCCTAAACAATTTCTGGGGGAAGCTGAGTCAGAGGTGTAATTTGGTTCAGACGGAAATAGTGGAAAGGCCCGAATATTTTTTCAGGCTGCTGTTTTCAGGAGACAGTGAGGTAAAGTATTTTACTTTTCTAAACGACAGGGTGGCGTTGATTCAACATTGCAGCAGCGAGCGGGTCGTAGCTCGTCCCAATCGGTCAGACAACGTATTTGTCGCCGCTTTGACCACCTGTTACGCCCGGCTGAAATTGTACAGCTGCCTGGAGCGGCTTGAGAGACGCGTTCTGTATTATGACACCGATAGCGTAATCTACTGCTCAAAACCCGGCGAAGCCGAGCTCCCGCTGGGTAATTACCTGGGCAATTTGACAGATGAGCTAAAGTCTGACTCTATTAAAGAATTTGTCTCCGCAGGACCTAAAAGCTACGGGTATCAGACGCGAGGAGGCAGAGTGACGGTTAAAGTCAAGGGCATCACACAGAAGACAGAGTGTTGTAAGAGCATCAATTTTGACTCTGTTAAAAACCTGGTGGAGAACTATATTGAAACGGGCGAAAGCAGGATCCTGACGGCTCCTCAATACAACATTGCCCGCGACAAAAAGACCTTTGATTTAAAAAACGTCTCGGTCGACAAGAAATTCAGAGTGGTGTTTGACAAGCGCCGATTGCTTCCCGGAGGGTCCAGCGTCCCTTTTGGTTATTAGGCCATGCAGGAGGTGGGGGAGGGATTTGTCCCGGGCCTGAAAGACCCGTTCTCCTGCCTTATAGCGGGCCCTAGTGGCGCTGGTAAAACATTTTTTGTGAAAAGTTTTTTGGAGAATTGTAAACATGTAACCGATAATGTGCCTGATAACATTGTGTGGATATATACGTCTTTTCAACCCATGTATGAGGAGTTGCGGAGGATGAATAAAGGAATAAAATTTGTGGAAGGACTGCCTGATTCTTTCAACGACGAGACGCTGTTTCCGCGAGGGCAGAGTCATTTAATCATTTTGGACGATGTGTTGTTTCAAGCTCTGGAGCACCCTGAAGTGGTTAAAATCTTTACCCAATACAGACATCATCGAAACATGTCCGTCATGTCATCTGCGAGCTAGCGTTTAACCTCCTCAAAGGCAACATTGTGCTGTCCAGCAATCAGTACAACAAGCTGAAGCGACAGCGACGCAGCCTCCGAATCCTGGCCGATAAACGCACCGCTTTAGCAAAAAAGAGAGCGCTTATTCAAAAAGGGGGGTTTCTGTTTCCGCTGCTCACGGAACCGATCCTGGGTCAGTTGGTGAGCGGCCTGATACCGACCCCTCGCTAAGCGGTTTCACGGGCCGCCGCTAGATGGCCTCCAGAAAAATAAATCTGGTCTCCCAGCAACAGCTGAACCGGCTTCACGACTTGGACGAGCAAATGAGAGTCGTTTTAGAGCAGAAAAATTTAGCCCCCGACGAAAAGATTAAAAAATACACTCTCGGCCTGAAAGGCCGGACCCCACCTGATCGTCATAATAGCTGACAAATCTATACAGGTCCTCGTTATAACTCCGGCGCATCATGTTTTTCACAGGACTTAAGTGCAGCGTGAGTATCGACAGCGGCAGGTAGTGCGGAGGGTTGAACGTCTTTGTGATGACGTCTCCGTATTGACCCTCGACCGTCACGCAGCGCAGGAGAGGAGCGAACGAGTCACCAACCACCTGATGCCTCACTATATCCGAATAACAGTATAAATGGTCAAATCCGCACTTTAAATCAGCGGGATGCGGCGACAGCTGGACTCCAGGCCCCGTAGAAATCCACGCGTCCTTCTCCACACCCAGCGCGTACAGTAGCACACAGGCTCAGGAAACTGGAGTTTATAGCGCCCACTGCTGTTCCATGCAAAGTAATGCGTGTGTGTTTCATACCCTAGGTCAACGTCCATTTTAAGCCTTTTAAACCTGTTGTTTAGCTTCCTCATAAGACTCTCTCTAATGTAGGACCCGTATCCAAAAAACTCTCGATTCACCTCGTGGTCTGCCTCGGCATCGGTGGCGGGGTGCTCCGGGTTCTCTGAGGGTTCAAGCGGGGCCGTATCCATCCAGTTAAAATAGGCGCGGCCGTGAGGTATTGTTGACCATATATGCATGTATGACAGGTCTGTCAGAGCAACTTCCCAAGCTCCTTTTAAATCTATATGGTGCGCCAGATCGGCGCGAAATACAGAGGGCGTGTTGTCCGGGAACAGCTCAACACCTGCGTTGGACGGCAGGGTGACGTAAAAACCATCCTCGTCCATATTTTATACGTTTACAATCTCCGACGCCTTTATATAACTGTTAAACTTTTCGGGCCAGTTCAACCATTTAACCAGAACGTGCTCCACCCCTCCAATTTTGCGTTTGCCCAGAATTTTCTCCACCTTGAACGCCTTGTCGCCGGACACCGTCACTTTTTGCAATTCTGCCTCGTAAATGGATCCTTTGACGGGCTCGTCGTCGTAATCGCATAGTTTGTAGACCGGCGGTATCCTAGGAATGTATTCTGCTATCTTAAAAAGCTCGTCGGTGAACCCCTGGGTATATTTCTTGTCAAAAACGCCTCTCAGCTTCGATATGCGCACAATATCACCGACTTTAAAAATCATCTTTAAGGCCTTCTCGTGTCTCAAAGGAAAGGAGCGGTACAGATTCTGAAATACCTCTAAAGCATTTTCAGACGTCACCTGAACGGGCTTCATTTTAATACTCGAGTGATACGCGTTATTGTAGCTTTTGACAATCTGCTGCAAAACCTCCACATAACCCAGGGTGTTTTAACCCGTAAAGCAGCGGTACAGTTTATATTTTAAGGTTTTATTGTAGCGCTCCACGACCAACGTTTTGACCTCGCTGGATGTGCTGAAATGCGTGATTTCATGTTTTTTCATCAGAGCCTTAAATAGCTTGTTGTAAAACTCTTTTCCCTGATCCGTCTGAACACGTTTAGGGATTCCACTCTCGGCGAGAACGGACTCAAAAGCGGTCGCCACCTCTTTTGCACCCTTATTCTTAATAGGCCCAACGTCCGCTTTTTTAGAAAATACGTCAATAACGGTCAGCAGAAATTTATAACCGTCGTTGTGCGACGCTACGGCCTGCGTGTCGCAGAGATCGGCTTGAAATTGGTTCAGTGGTCTGGACACAACACCCTATTTCGGGGGAAATGGATCCTTACAGGCTTATGCAGCGTGTACGCGTCTTGTTTGGCTAAAAACTCTTTGATGCGATCCATACTAATTTTCTTGCCAGAATCCCGTTCTACGGCTCTGTGTAAAGGAGCCACACTGCCATAACTGCCCGGATGAGAAGGGTTGTAATAAATTTTCTTCATTGGGTTTTCAAGTTTAGGAGGCATCTTCTGTCCTCGCCAAAAACCTCTGCTCTGAACAGCCAGCGCGCTTTTTACGTTGTTATAAGGTTATTCGGTCCCTTCAGTAATGAGTAGTCTTTTTTACAAATTCACAAGCTTTTTTTTTTTAAAAAAAAGAATAAATGTAACATCACTTATACAAAAATGGATAATTGCATACAATGTGATTACAATAAATGTGACTACGCAAAATGATACGGGCAAAAAGTAGATGCAGTATGAATAAGTGAAATTAGAATGAGTACACACATACGATGAATAAATGACACTAGAATGAATTACAGGCTATCATCACAAATGCGCCCCTCCCAGAGATCCACCGCCTCCTGCAGGTCATGTCGCTCATGTTTTGACATAGCCCCCTCCGTCAGTTCATCTTGTATATCACCCAGAACCTCCACGACATTCTCTGTATCTTTCAGAGTACAGAACCTGCGTCGCAAAGGCCTTTACAGTGTCCAGAAAGAGCCTCAGCAAAGGCCCGTCCAGCTCATCCCCGCTCTCCTCCACCGGGGCGAGATGGAGGACCTCGCACCGCACCGACGTGATCGATCCAGGGGACGCGGCTCCCACGTCCATCTGCTCCTCCTCGCTGTCATGAACGCTGCACCCGTCTGAGCCCAGTTCCATTGAGGGCCGGTCGCTGATCCGCGTTGATGTGGAAGCGGTGTCACCGTCGTCATCCCCGTCGTAGCAGGCGCTATCCATCGACTGGGTCGGGGAAGGTGGAGGCGTGAGTTGCAGAGAAGCCATGCTTGCCGGGTTGCTTGCTTGGTTGATTGCTTGCTGAGGACTGGAGCAGAGGGTCTCTATTTATCCCCAGAGATGAGAGGGGGAGGGGTGGGTGTGTCTAGGGGAAGAGGGCTTTTCTAACTACAATCAACTCCTTATAATCCTGGCTCATCTGAAACAACTGCGCAATCGAGGTCCCCCATTCATCAAATATTTTCAGCCACTCTCTGTAGGATACATTCATAATTTGCTGGAAAACACCACACTCGGTGCTGAAGCGGGCTACGAGCAGCCGACAGTCGGGGCCTCCGGGCGCGTGTATGCTCACTCTGTAGTACCAACGGTCGCTGACGGAGCCGCTGGTTTCCCAGACAAACTTTAGTATTTTCGGGTCGGGGTCCTCCATGTTGAACACTCCCATAGCATCGCTCAAACTCTCCCCCTCGGTATACGGCACCGCTCGCATCCTCTTTTCAACGGGCTCATCTTCCTCGTCAGATTCATCCTCGTCCATTCTTTCAAAAAGCTCACTCAGATACCCCGCTACTATGCCGCGCAAAACACTCCAGTCATTTGCAGTGACGGGCATCGTTACAGTGTCGGGGGAGAAAACATCTCCGGCTTTGAGCTGGTAAAGACGCAACTTCCCCGTGGGGTAGCAAAACACATAGCCGAGAGAGCTCGCCCTTGAGAGACGCAGGAACTCTGCACAACCGCAACTTTGTTTTCTTAGGAGCTCCGTGCTGAAACCGATTCTCCACCGCAACCCCAACGTTCACGCTGCTTCTTCACCTCTTTGGGAAGCTACTAATTTTCTGGAACCCTACTACTGTGCTTTTAGGTCATTTTTCTTCTTTTTGGGACTTACCATTTAATCTCTGGAATTTATATATTTAAAATTTTATCATCTCAATAAAGGATAATTTACACCTATTGGATTTATAAAAAGCTCAGTCAGAGTGGAATACAAAATTTAAAGGCTTTAGTGTCGGACAGTACACAAGTTTACCTCTTTTGAAGAATTAGTGTCCCACTATGAAATCACTAGTGCCAATTTCTTAGAATACCAACAACTAAAGTCAATACTT
This sequence comes from Betta splendens, assembly GCF_900634795.4. Classification (NCBI taxonomy): domain Eukaryota; kingdom Metazoa; phylum Chordata; class Actinopteri; order Anabantiformes; family Osphronemidae; genus Betta; species Betta splendens. Next base: position 17,506,674 of record NC_040899.1, on the reverse strand, counting down.
AATGCAAAAAGTAAGAATACTCCCATCCACATGCAACCACCACCAGTAATAGAGCGATTTATTGACATATCGGGGAAAAGGACAGTATCCAAAATCTATATTTTACAGTAATTTCCAATGTAGATCAGACAGTGTGCCTTCCGATCTCTAAATGGGAAGCTGATCTCAACATCACCACTAATTGCACGTTCTGGAATAATATATGTTCTAATTTATTCAGAATGACAAAAAATACAAATTTACAACTAATACAATATAAAATTCTTCATAGAACTCACTATACAGGACAAAGGATGTTCCAAATAGGTCTCACAAACTCAAATATTTGCCCTCACTGTACAGATAACACAGCAGATAGATTCCTACATGCATTCTGGTCGTGTTCACCTGTGCAGCAATTTTGGCAAAGAGTATGTGAACACCTGTCAACCCAGTTAAGCTGTCCAATCCCAGCGGCCCCTGCAATTTTAGGAGATCTAAGTGGGCTTGATCTAGAGACATACTCATCACACACACTTCTTTCTGCCCTCTGTGTTTCAAAGAAAATAACACTGTCCGGGGGACACACTGTCAGCCAGCGGTCGTGCTCCTGGAGGTGTCACTGTTATGGGAAAAATTGTCTCTTCCTTATTTCTATGTCTCTTCCTTACTTCTATGCAGTTATTATATGATTTATGACTTATGTCCTGCAATTAATATCTTATGTTTTGTCTTACTGTATGCATTTGACATTTGACCTACATTGTTCAATGGTTGTCTCTGCCTGATAGACTCTCAACTCTAGCTCCCAAACCCAAGGTCGGGGAGTTGTGTCTCTGTCTGTGGAGACTTGGTGCTCCTTTCTCACAGATAGTTGGACGTCAGCAATGCAGGTGTGAGAATGTAAATATCTTCACACACACTGCGACAGGGAGGAGATGGTGCATGTAATTTGATTGGGTTAGAAAGACATTCCACCGTAGTCGGACAGAGAAGCTAAAAGGCAGAAGCAACTTGAGGATCGTGGGCTCTTTGCATCACACCTTCGTGGTGTGTGCACTGATCTCCCCAGCTGGTTTTTGGTTTGTTGATGTGCACGATCAACATCCATGCTTTTTATTTGCTTTCCCCATTATTTTTATTTTCTTGATTATTTCAATAAATCGCACAAAAGGACAACTCTCTCATCTGCTTCTTTATGGAAAATTTCCACCGCAGAAATTGGCGTTGTCGGCAGGATCCCGCGGCAGGTCGTCTGGACGGTGTGACCAGGGACGATAGTCCTGAGGACTAGGGTCGCTCAGCCTCCAAACCTCTACAGACATTCAGAGCTGGGAGGACTGCTCACCCGTCTGGATCGCCTCTGACGAGATCCACGAACTCAGATTCAAACTCAAATCTTAATTTGGCTCGGCTCGGTGAGAGAGATTCCTTTGATTGGAACTTTTATTTTTTATTTAGCTGAAACATTTCCATTGGTTGAAAAGAAAAAGAAAAGAAATCTTCTATTTGGTTGAAACACTAAATTTGATTCGGAAAATTAATTACATCGAGAAGAAGAAAGAAAAAAGAAATCCCAATAATACATGTTCTTAATTAGGTGAAAGTCTGCTCTGGGTGGTGAGACGTCGGTTGCTAAGGGTTGGCTCGTGGAACCGAGCTTCCGTCTGTACTGAGGATACAGACATGTTTTTTTTGATCTGTGCGTGGTCCACACGTGGGGGACTGAGTATAAAAGACGGCTTCTGAAAGATGAAGCGCGTTTGCAGAGTGAAGTATTTTCAAGATACGAGGGACCCGGGCCTAGAGGGGCCTAACGTTGAGAAAATACTTCGGGAAAGGCTCTGTCGCCAGATCAGGTTGGTTCCCTTTTTAAGGAGACGTCCGATAAAAAGGCATTTTGGGAAGGTTCCGGCCGGAACACACAAAAAAATCGAAGGCAGGAAACCGCTGGACTCTGAAAGACGGGTTCGGGGCAATTTGAGTCTACACCACCAGACAGCAACCGTACAAAACTAAAGGTAATTAAAAGTAAAAAGTAAATATGGTTATTAGTGCGTTTCATGTTTCCATGAGTGGGAAACTGGTTATGGGTTCAAAAGGAGAATCGCCTAATGTAAAAGGACATATGCACCTTAAAAGAAAAATTTGAGACAAAAGAAAAGATTTGAAAAAGCACTATTGAAACAAAGTACTAAAGACTATTGAAACTAAACCCCTGAAAGAAACAAAAGAGAGATGAGAGTAACAGAAAAAAAAGAACACACACACACACACACACACACACACACACACACACACACACACACACACACACACACATATCATGTCAAGAGCAAATGCTCCCATTGTTTCTGCTCTCTGTCCTAATGCAGAGCTGAGCGCGATGAGTGTAAATCCGGATCTGGACTCCTTTCCCACCATCAGCAGAAGAACCGAAGGAGAAGAAGCGCCAACCAACAACCAGAACAGGGTGGAAGCTCTGATACCACAGCAACTGGAGGACACAGACCACAGCATTGAGGCCTCACCGACTCTCACAACGTCTGCAGCCATCATGTTCTGGGCTCATCAGACTCACCAGCTACTACAAGCGTGTGTGTCTGACACAGACACCTGCTTATGACAATCAGCAAAGGAAAACAAGGACAGAGCAACAGCAGAGCGAGAAGACGTGCTCTGACACAGACACTGATTGAAACAACAGGAGAGGCTTCAGACGTGATCGGACCAAAAGAGCTGCATGCGAGGATCCAGGAAAGGTCTGTCATCGAGGAACAACTGTCCTATCTACGTCAGGCTCCACCCGCTGGCGCTCACATTAGACTGATGGTTGGGGAAGGAGGAAGGTGACGGTTCCTTTTCACGTGACGTACAAGACGGTACCGCAAACACACACACACACATTCATACACGCAATGAAGAAACACGCTTACAGCTGATACATGCTCAAATTCATGTTCATGCTTATCTGCTCGCAATGAAGAATCGCTTTCTGCTCAAAAAAAAAAAAAAAAAAATCCCAGAGTGATTTTCAAATTATGACAACCAGCTAAATGACAACTGCTGCATGACTTTACAATCTGATGGGTTTGAACAATTTCAATTTGCAACAAATTCAGTAATAAAATCCTTCATGTTTCTAAAAAGATTTGTGCACAATATAGGTTTGTCTGGCCAGACTAGAAGAAAACACAACTGTAACTGAGGCCCTCACACAGGCTGCATCACAGCTTGTTTATGATTTCACACACACTCAAACTGACCTCAACTTCCCCCTTTTGATGATGAACACAGGTCTGCGCTTGCGATTTCATTTACTAATGAACAAAAAGATTTTTGATGTTTATTCTACAGTTCCACATGTCCCTCTGTGAAAACATGATGGAGACAGATGCAGGACGTGGGTCCTTTCGTGAACAGATGTCAACGGGGTGGAGACTGGTGAACGACCTCCGACCCCATGTGACGTATTCACCTACTTTGCATACTTTTGAAAACCATCTGATCTGTTTTGTCTCACTGAAACCTAGCTGCAGCAGGTTGAATATGTTACTTTAAATGAGTCGACTCCAAAGAGTCACATCAACTATCATGTTCTAAGAAGTACAGGTAGAGGTGGAGGAGTAGCAGCAATTTATAAATCAGATTTATTAATTACTCCTAAACCTAAACATAGTTATACCTCATTTGAGAGCCTCACTCTGAGCCTTTCTCACCCAGACTCTAAAACTCCGAAGCCAGTTGTGTTTTGTATTGTTTACCGTCCTCCTGCTGCTGCTCCATATTCGGAGATCTTAACTGAATTCTCTAAATTCTTATCTGACCTAGTTCTTAGCAAAGATAAAGTCATTGTAGTGGGAGACTTTAACATTCATGTAGATGTTGACAGCAACTGTCTCAGCACTGCTTTTAACTCCTTAAAAGACACTATTGGTTTTACACAGCAGGTAAATGAACCCACTCATCGTTTTAATCATACCCTCGATTTTGTCCTGACATATGGGGTTGAAATTGATAATTTAATAGTTCTTCCCCAAAACCCTATGTTATCTGACCATTTCTTATTAACTTTTGAATTTAGCACAATTGACCCTACAATAGCTGGAAAGAAATGTTACTATAGCAGATGTTTATCTGACAACGCTGTTGCCAGATTCAAGCAGATGATTCCATCATCTTTTGCCTCAATGTCTTGTAGATACACAGAGAACAGTCACCTTAATCCTTATGAACAGGTTGACTGTCTTGTAGATGATGCTGCAGCTTCTCTACGTACAATGTTAGACACAGTGGCTCCTCTGAAGAAGAAGGCAGTGAATCAGAGGAGGTTAGCTCCGTGGTATAACTCAGATATCCGCAGCCTAAAGCACAGGACCAGACAACTAGAAAGACAGTGGCGTTCCAACAAAACAAATGTAAACTGCATGCATGGAGGGAAAGTCTAATAATATATAAAAAAGCACTTTGTGCTGCTAGATAAACATATTATTCCTCCCTAATTGAGGAAAACAAAAACAACCCCAGGTTTCTTTTCAGCACTGTAGCCAGGCTGACAAAGAGTAATAGCTGTGTTGAGTCTTCTTTCCCCTTAAATCTCAGCAGCAATGACTTTATGAACTACTTTACTAATAAAATTATCATCATTAGAAAAAACATTCAGCCGCGACTTCTTCCAAACGACAAAAAGCACTGCCTAGATCCATCAACTTTAAATTTACTAAATCCTCTGTCTTACCTAGACAGCTTCTTCCCCATAACTCATATGGAGTTAACCTCAATAATCAACTCTTCCAAATTGTCCACTTTTTGATCCAATCCCAACCAGACTACTCAAAGAAGTTCTACCTTTAATCAGCTCGTCCATATTAAATCAAATCAACCAATCTTTACAACTAGGCTATGTACCACAGGCTTTTAAGGTGGCTGTGGTCAAACCTCTATTGAAAAAACCAACCCTGGACCCTGGATAACTAGCCAACTATTGGCCCATTTCAAATTTACCCTTTATTTCCAAGATTCTGGAAAAAACGTGGCTAAACAATTATCTGACCACCTGAGTGGGAATAACCTGTACGAAGATTTTCAGTCAGGATTTAGAAAACATCATAGCACAGAAACAGCTCTGGTTCGAGTCACTAATGATCTTCTATTAGCTTTGGACAATGGTCTAGTTTCTGTCCTTGTCCTGTTAGATCTCAGTGCTGCATTTGATACAATTGATCATAACATTCTAATACAGACACTAGAACATAGAATCGGGATTAATGGAACAGCATTGGGATGGTTTAAATTCTATTTGTTGAACAGATTCCAGTTTGTTCATGTTAATGAGGAATTCTCCACATGCACAAGGATTAGCTATGAAGTACCACAGGGTTCTGTGCTTGGTCCAATTCTGTTTAGCCTATACGTGTCTCCTCTAGGTGAGATTATTAGTATTATTTTTCTTTACGCAGATGATACTCAGCTATATATGTCCTTGGAACCAAATGAAACAGATCAACTAGTCAAAATTCAGGGTTGTTTAAAAGACATCAAATCCTGGATGTCCCAAAACGTCTTTCAACTAATCTCAGATAAAACCGAAATTCTTATTGTTGGGCCTAAAAATCTGAGAGAGACACACAGTCAGATAGCCACCCTGAATGGCATAACATTAGCTTCAGATTCTACTGTGAGGAACCTTGGTGTCATCTTTGACCAGGATCTCTCTTTTACATCATAGATTAAACAAATCTCCAGAACCGCCTACTTCCATTTTAGAAATATAGTGAAAATCAGAAGCATCCTCTTTCAGAGTGATGCAGAGAAACTCATCCATGCATTTGTTACCTCTAGGCTGGACTACTGTAACTCCTTACTCATAGGATGTCCTATCAGCTCCTTAAAAAGCCTACAGCTTATTCAAAATGCTGCAGCCAGAGTCCTGACAGGACTTAGAAAGAGAGATCACATTTTTCCTACATTAGCTTCTCTGCACTGGCTGCCTGTAAAATGTAGGATATAATTTAAAATTCTCCTACTCACCTACAAAGTACTCAATGATAAAGCTCCTTCTTATCTTAAAGACCTCATAGTTCCTTATGCTCCCAGCAGAACACTTCGTTCTCAGAGCGCTGGGCTACTTGTGGTTCCTAGAGTGTTAAATGTGTTAAATGTAGAACGGGGGGCAGAGCTTTTAGCTACCAAGCTCCTCTCTTCTGGAACCAGCTCCCTCTTCAGGTTCGAGAAGCTGACACACTCTCCACCTTTAAGATTAGGCTTAAAACCTTCCTTTTTGATAAAGCTTATAGTTAGAGATGGTTCAGGTCACTGGCAATGATTGTTAGTCACAGGAACCATCTCTTAGTTAAGCTGCAATAGACATAGACTGCTGGGGGACTATATTTATACACTGAGCTTGTCCCATGTTTAACTAACCTTGTCTCTTTCTCTCCAGTAGTTGTGCTTCTCTCCCTCTCTCTCTCTCTCTCTGAGTGAGGTGGCGTGTGAGAGTCGTGAGTGTCGACGGAGCGATTAACTGGTTTTTGATGTATATTCGAGTTATAATTTACTTTTTGCTCATGTGGGTTTTTTCGGTGAAGGTTGTTTTGTAGATTGGTGTGCACATATCGAGGGTTGGGGGTGTTTTTGAGGGTTTTTTCCGTGTTTTTTTGCCGCCGGCGTCTGCAGGTGCAGACTTCCGGCTGGTGCTAGCATGATGTTGACCGAGCTAACGCGGAAGCACGGCCTGAGGATCGCCGCTGCTTCTCGTTTTTCTGTGGACGAGTGTGCGGTTGCTGTGGCTGCGGTGGTCGGTCCGCTCAGCCTAAAATCAGCTGCGAGAATGAACGGAGCGGTGGTGATTTTTCTGGACAGTGTTGATAAAGTCCACAAAGTCATCGAACACGGCATCGTTATCAACGGTGATTCCATCTCCGTGTCTCCTCTCACGCAACCTGCTAAAAAGGTAACAGTGTCCAACGTCCCACCTTTCATCAGCGACGACCTGCTGAGAAAAGAACTGTCCAGGCACGGAAAAATAGTCTCTCCCATTAAAAAGTTACCATCGGGCTGTGGGAACTGCGTCACGTGATTTCTCACAGGCGTCAGGTCTACATGGTCCTTAACAATAAGGAGGAAGAGCTGAATCTGGGCTTTAGGCTCAGAATTGATGACTACGACTATGTTCTGTTCATAACGTCAGAGACTATGAAATGCTTTGGATGTGGCAAAGAGGGACATTTAGTCAGAGCCTGTCCAGACAAAGCTGGGGGCGACTTTCACTTGGGTGCAGGAGGCCATGCAGCCGCCTATGGAGTAGAGGCCCAGCTCGGAGGAGAGGCCCAGCACGGAGGAGAGGCCCAGTACGGAGGAGAGGCCCAGCACGGAGGAGAGGAGCAGCATGGAGGAGAGGATGGACAGGAGGCTGGTGGAGAAGGTGCAGACGGACGGGAGGCCGGTGGAGAAGGTGCAGACGGACGGGAGGACGGTGGAGAAGGTGCAGACGGACGGGAGGACGGTGGAGAAGGTGCAGACGGACGGGAGGACGGTGGAGAATGTGCAGACAAGCAGGAGGAGGCCGGTGGTGGTGGTGAAACAAAAGTAGTGAGTGGAGACACTGTGGTCGAGACTGACAACGAACGGTCTAAACAGGCTGAAGTTGAGACTGTAAACGGAAGTGAAGTTGCTGCTATGTCAGCTGTGGGAAGGCAGAACAGAAATGATATAGAAATGTGTAATCAGGACCCAAATGTAAACAGTGCTGTAGCTGAAGAGAAGGCAGGGATGGGTGATGGTAGGAAAGAACATACAAAGAGAAAAAGCGACACTACTGTTGATGACACAGATGATCAGTCAGGAACGGGCAAAAAGGTAAAGGGCCAAAAGCCAGACAGACGACCTGCAGACTCAGATCTCAGTGAGGATGAGCTCTCTCAGCTCTGACAGTGAAATGTCTGACTGTAGGTCTCAGTCACCGGAGCCCAAGACCTACTCGGTTGATCGGGTTAAACTGTTTTTACAGCACACGAAAAATAAGAGGGGTGTGAAGATTGATGATTATTTTTCGGATGACGAATGTTTTGTGAACTCGGTCTATGATCAAATGGGAAGCAGAGGAAAAGGAGGTTACACAAACCAGGAAGTTGTTAGGTTAAAGAAAATACTGCACAAAATAAGCCGAGATCTGGATGATGGCGTTTTTTAACAAGTTTGTCACCATGCTTTTGTTCCTCTGTCTTTTTTTGAGCTTTTTTTGAAAATGATTATCTTTTATTCATTTTAACCCTGTGCTGTCATTGTAAGTTTTTAAACTATTCATGTCATGAGTTTATTTAAAACTGACTAATAAAGTCTTGTGAAAAATCAAAATCTCTCTCTCTCTCTCTCCCCCTCTCTGTCCTCACCTACAGGGTATCATGTGTGTCTGTGATGGGCAGCTGCGGATCCAACCATCCTGCCTGTATCCAGTCCCTGGTCCAACCATCCTGCCTGTGCTCTGTTGTTGCTTGTTGTTGCTTGTTGTTGTTGCTGTGCTTTTCTCTCTCTCTATCCTCTCACCCCATCCGGTCAAGGCAGATGGCCGCCCACATCCAGTCTGGTCTGCTGGAGGTTTCTTCTTCGTTAGAGAGGGAGTTTTTCCTCTCCACTGTTGCTGTCAAATTAAATGCTTGCTGTATGTGGGATTTGTTGGGTTTAGTTGTGTGAGGTTTTAAACCTTACTTTGTACCTTGAAAGGTACCTTCTGTGCCTCGAGATAACTTTGTTGTGACTTGGCGCTATATAAATAAAATTGAATTGAATGGAATTGAATTGAAAATCAAATTGTAAATGACCTAATCTTGACATTACTAAATAAACAATTGTAACACTTAAAAATGTAATACAATAAAGCTCACATGTTGTGTTAAGCTAGGTCCAGATGCTTATTGCTACAAATGGTACTTAAGTCATGCTAACGTTATGACGAGATGAGTGTGAAATCCAGCAGGAGAGAGGCAGCAAAATTTGCCGCTCCATCTGTACATAGAAAGTCACGTAGAGCAACAAAAGTTTTTCAAATTTCAATTTTTCAAATAGAATTTTGCAAACATGACAGTTTTGCATGCCACAATATATAATATTTCTATGCACATGCAAATCCCTGACACGTCTCTTAAACCAATTGTGTTCTCTGTCCAGCATGTAGACCGGGAATCGAGAATACACTGCTGATACTGGACCTGTTTTTCCTTCTGTGGAACATACTATGTTATGTATCCTTTGGCTGGATGAGTTTATATCGTGTTTTCCTGATTTCTGATACAGTTGTATAGACAACATTGGTAGAGATGCTGGTGAAGAGAAATATGTCAAAGCATACTTGGTTTCATCGATAACCAGTTTCAACTCTGACCTTGAAAGCAAATCTCTCAGAGTTGTAGAGATAAGATATATATTTCCAGGATAGTGGCCAAGTACTGTATGTAGCGATGTTGTAAGTAACTGAGTTGTTTATAGGTCCTTCTTTGTTCCTTGAGTAGTCTTCCCAGAATACAGACACCAGTGTGTTGATCTATGAATGGCCTAATTTAAGGCAGACTATGAATGTAGAAATATTATATAGGCTCCAATCACTGTTGGAATTGGTTCCCAACACGATCCCATGATGATCACAATCCCAGTGAGAAGGCGGATGTCCATTCAGCATCTCGCCGCATTGGTAGTCCCACCATGAGGCATGGAATTCCATCACGCTGGCAAGCTCATAGAACAGTCGATGTAGGATGCCCAGGAAGTGACTGTTTATGAGACAGGACAGGATGATGGGCTGGCGCCGTCACATCCATGATCAGGGTGTTTTGGGGGATTTTTTTAAGCATGATGAACTCTACCTAAACTAGGGGTGGGCAATACTGCAAACTTTTGAATCGATCCGATACCAAGTAAATGCTGGACCAGTATCGCCGATATCGATACCAATACCAATACCAATACCAATAATTTTTGACAATTAGTGCATTGTCAAATATAAAACATTTTCATGACTTCCAGGTGTTTTGTTTTAAATTGTATTCATTGAATAAAGCATAGGGCGCCACGGAGGTGCGGTGGGTAGCACCGTCGCCTCAGCAAGAAGGTTCTGGGTTTGATTCCCAGAGGCGGCCCTGGTGCCTTTCTGTGTGGAGTTTGCACGTTCTCCCCGTGTTTGCGTGGGTTCTCTCCGGGTTCTCCGGCTTAGGTTGATTGGCCTCTCTTCATTGCCTGTAGGTGTGAATGTGTGTGTGTGAATGGTTGTATGTCTCTGTGTTGCCCTGCGATGGACTGGCGACCCATCCGGGGTGTACCCCGCCTCTCGCCCGTAGCCAGCTGGGTTAGGCTCCAGCACCCCGTGACCCCGCATTAGGGAATAAGCGGCTTGGAAAATGGATGGATGAATAAAGCTCAGACAAATTTCAACAGTAAATATAAATGCATAATATAAACTGGTGGCGTTGATCTGATCTCAAAGCAAGAAGGGAGGTTGGTGTGTGTCTGCTTCACTCTGGCATATGGTGCCCAGGCACACCGCTTACACACAAGCACTTAGAGACTCAGACAGATAAGATAGTTAGGTCGCGTCTTTGGGTATCGATCAATATCAGTACTAGTGTTGGTATAGATATTATCGATATTAGGATCGAGCCGCCCACCCCTAACCTAAACACTAACCTTATTCTAGACTACTACAAACTACACATCCTACACACATTATTTTTTACTGTATAGTAAACACAGAACATCCTATACATATTATTCTTGTTATAGACTACCAAAATATGCTTCCTAGACAATAAGTGTATACTACAAATCAATCTCCCTAACCTGTGATTTTTCTCGCTACCTCTATACTGCTGAACCCCCCTCCTTACTCTATAGTCTCTTCCTACCCTTGGCCTTCTAACCTCTTCTTTTACACAGAAACATAGAAGGCCTTGTAGGTTCTCTTCAGGACCTGGACTTGTTGCACTGCTTGTCATACTCCAGGTATAGTAGGCCTCTCTTACACTCACAAGTCCGTATTTTCAGGGATGAAGCTTAACTCTATGTCAGTCCATGAAAAGGCATAATTTTCTGGCAGACACATGGCTCTTGACCTGTGGGAGGGCCTGGGGTTGTCCCGCAGGTGAACAGCTTGGACTTCTTCCTCAAGAGTAATTGGCATTAGTTCTGGCACTGGTCCTGAGCGAGGGATGCTCAGCCAGTTTTACAGTAGGACAAGGTATAGAATTTCCATGTGTAGCGTGTAGACTCTCGGTCCACACACCTGTCATACAATGTTCATAGACAGGATTAGGTTGTTCTGTAATTCACTCTGTCTTGTGAAGGAATTGACTGTAAGGACTGTATATTTCTTCCAGTTGTCCATAAATTGCTCACTGTTCATAAGTACCCCCAAGCAGGACAGTGTCACAAACTCAGGAATTAGGACCCAAAAGCACAGCATGGACTTGATGTAAGATAAAAGCATTTTAATGGAATCGTACTCAGGCAGGCAATAGTTGTACACAGCGAGGGCAGTACTGGTTCAGGCAAGGTTCAGGCTAAAACAGGTCAGAGACAGGCAAGGGTCAAAATACATGGCAGTAGGTATGTCAGAGGCTAGGCAAGATCGGAATAGGGTCAGCAAGGCTGGGTAATACACGAAAGATCTAGACTGAGGTAACGCTGGAATGCTGGCTAAGATACACAGACAACCTGAACACTGAGCATGGCAAATGCTGAGGCTTAAATGCAGAGCAACTGATTACTGATGAAGAACAGGTGTGGTAAACAAGAAATGGAAGTAAGGCTGGAACTGGTGACAACATAAGGCGGGTAGTGGGCAAAACAGTGACTAAGAAAAACACAGTCCTTGACGTTCCTGGAGCCAGGACAATACGACAAGTGAAAATTGAAGCGAGCAAAAAAGAGAGCCCAGCGGGCCTGACGGGAGTTTAAGCGCTTAGCTGTATTGATATATTCTAGGTTCTTGTGGTCTGTAAAAAATTGAAATGGTTGTTTTGCACCCTTGAGCCAGTGGCGCCATACCTCCATCGCCACTTTGACAGCCACCAACTCCTTGTTGCCGATATCATAATTCCGTTCGGCAGACAACAGTTTTCGGGACAAAAAGGCACAAGGATGCAATCGCCCACCTTCAGGAGCTCGTTGGGACAAGACCGCACCTATTCCTGAATCCGAAGCATCCACTTCCACAATGAACTGTCGGCTGGGATCAGGCATGTGCAGGACAAGAGCCATAGTGAAGGCCATCTTGAGTTGTTGGAAAGCCTCCACAGCCTCCAGAGACCAGTTCTAAAAGAAGTGAGAGCATGAAGGAGTGAGCAAATGTGAGCAAAAGTGAGCAGCAAATAAACTGTCGATAGAAATTGGCAAAGCCTAGAAACCGTTGAATGTCTCGATGGCACTGGGGCTGAGGCCAGTCAGTTACTGCCTTAGTCTTGACCGGATCCATTTGGATGCCCTCGGGAGTGACAACAAAGCCCAAAAATGAGATTTTGGACACATGTAATTCACATTTCACTGCCTTATTGAAAAGCTTATGCTTGTAGGACTTTTTTAATACTTGCTGAACGTGGTTCCGGTGTTCCTCCTCGTTGCGGGAGAACACAAGGATGTCGTCTAGATAAACAAAAACAAACACATTGATTATGGGGCTTAGTATATCATTAACCATAGACTGGAAGACTGCTGGAGCGTTAGTGAGGCCGAAAGGCATAACAAGGTATTCATAATGGCCGGTGGGAGGGTTGAAAGCCGTCTTCCATTTGTCTCCCTCACGGATACGAACCAGGTGGTAGGCGCTTCGGAGGTCCAGTTTGGTTAATATCTTGGCCTCGGCTAGGAGTTCAAAAGCTGAATAGAGCATAGGGCATAGGGTAGGAATCTCGAACTGTAATGGCGTTGAGACCTCGATAGTCAATGCAGGGCCGGAGCGAATCGTCCTTTTTGCCCATGAAGAACTCCGCTCCGGCTGGCGAGGAAGAGGGGCTGATGATTTCTGCTGCCAAGGACTGGTCAATGTACTCCGACATTGCCTTTCGCTCTGGACCCAAGAGGGAAAACATCCTTCCTTTGGGTGGTGTGGTGCTTGGGCAGAGATCAATACAACAATCATACAAACAGTGTGGTGGCAGGGTGGAGGCCACCTTGCTGAAAAACTTGCCCAGGTCATGATAGCAGGGCGGGATAGTAGAGAGATTGATCTCCTCCTCTGGAAGAACAGGGGCTGGATCAGCAACCAGTTCTGAGTCTAAAGAAAAACACGAGTCATGGCAAGCAGTTCTCCAGCCCGTCACTTCACCGGTTCTCCAGTCTAGGTTGGGGTTGTGACGTCAGAGCCAGGTGTACCCAAGAACCACAGGATAAGAGGAGGACTCGACCACATGGAAATGGATCTGTTCTGAATGAGAATCTGGGAAAACCATGGTAATAGGACCAGTGCTGTGCGTCACCTTCCAGAGCCGATGACCATCTAGAGCCGTAGCCTCCATGGAGGAAGGTAAAGGAACTGTAGAAACACCCAGGCACTTAACCAGGTTGGCATTCATGAGGCTAGCGTTGGCGTCCGAGTCCACTTACACGGCGTGCTGGACGGACTGAGATCCCACAGCGAAGGTAGCAATGGGCAAGCGTTGAGCGTAGTCCTTACACAGGGCAGATTGGCTCACCACTATCCTCTGAGCTAGTGGCAAGCAGTGGCTTTTACTGGGCACGAAAATGAAAGATGGCCGGGCTGGCCACAATACAGGCATAGACCTGAAGCCCGTCTTCGGTCCGTCTCGGCGTTGGTAAGACGCCCATCTCCATGGACTGGGCTGCAGGGGTAAGGACAGATGACTCAACGGGCCCCTCCGCGAAATGGGGAAACAGCGCATGTTGACGTGAAGACTGCGGCAAACCTAGTTCTGATTGACCAGGGATCTGGCTGGGCGGCTGGCCTGGAGCGTCTGGGTGGAGTCGCACAATCCTCTTATCTGCGTTTGCCGACACTCGCCCACAGCTGGCGGTCGACCTTAATCGCCAATGCAATTAGTTCATCCAGATCGGCCGGCGGTTCGGTGGCCGCTAAACTATCTTTAATTTGGCGAGACAAGCCTTTGATGAAAACATCGCTTAATGCTGTAGCGTCCCAGCCTGCCTCCGCGGTGAGAGTACGAAACTCGATGGCGTACGCTGAGGCGGAGCGATCTTCCTAGCGGAGACTCACAAGTCTCTGGGCTGCTTCTCGACCTAGCGTTACTTCCTGGAAAAGTGCGAAGTGGGAAAAACAGTGACTAAGAGTCCATGACAGACAGAAAGTGTATAAGAAAAAGAATTCTATAGAAAAACAATCAATTGCCGTAAAATTACTGTGATATTGAATATGAATTATAACAATTCACCTAATTACTCTAAAACAAAAATGTAACCAGTTTGTGTGGTGGTTTATCCCTTTCTGAAGTCTAGTTTTAAGAACAGTGGAAGTCAGTGTTGCCAGATTGGAAATAAAGAAACATTCTACTGTCATTTCCATTCATCCATCCATTTTCTAAGCCGCTTATTCCCTAATGCGGGGTCACGGGGATGCTGGAGCCTAACCCAGCTGGCTACGGGCGAGAGGCAGGGTATACCCTGGACGTGGTCGCCAGTCCATTGCAGGGCAACACAGAGACAGACAACCACGCACACACACACACCTACGGGCAATGGAGAGAGGCTGTGGGAGGAAGCCGGAGAACCCGGAGAGAACCCACGCAAGCACAGGGAGAACATGCAAACTCCACACAGAAAAGCACCAGGGCCGCCTCCGGGAATCAAACCCAGAGTAGACAGTGCTACCCACCGCACCACCGTGTCGCCCTACTGTCATTTCAAATCATTGTATTTTTACACAATTGTACGGACTAAAAAACATCTTCAAAAACCACAGTGCATTTAAAAACAAAACTAATCTATGTGCGCATAACCTAAGAAAATTATACAGAGGGTTAGTTATTTAAATTAAACAATTACTTTAAGATTTTTTGGAGCTAGAGACTTCACATGTTGCATGTTTTTAACATGATAATGTCTAATACGACATGGAAAAACGCAAAACGCTTCAGTTTCAATTCAAGCAACAGGTTGAATCCGCCCCTGAAACGTAGGGTCTAACAACCAGACAGGCCAATAAAGCCGCTTGGTTTGCTTAAGGGAGTCCTTTCTTTTCAAGTTTGGGGTTTCCAGTCCATACTCCGCGCAGATGTTCCTGTATACTATGCAGCCACTTGGTTATGGCGTTCCATGTATGCTTTTCCTGCCAGCATCTTACACCCTGCAGTTATGTGCTGGACCATCTCAGGGGCCTCTTTGCACAGTCTACACCTTGGGTCTTGTCTGGTGTGGTAGATCTGGGCCTCTATGGCTCTGGTGCTCAGGGCCTGCTCCTGTGCAGCCAGGATGAGTGCCTCTGTGCTGTCCTTCAGCCCAGCCCTTTCAGGCCATTGGTAGGATTTGTTGAGATCAGCCACTTCAGTTATGTTCCGGTGGTACATCCCATGTAAAGGCTTGTCCTCCCATGATGGTCCCTCTTCCAGCATCTCATCCTCTGTTCTCCACTGCCTGAGACATTCACTCAGCACGTCATCTGTCGGGGCCTTATCCTTGATTTACTTATGAATCTTGGATGTTTCATCCCGGATAGTGGCTCTCACGCTCACTAGTCCTCGGCCTCCTTCCTTGCGGCTAGCGTATAGTCTCAGGGTGCTGGATTTGGGGTGAAACCCTCCATGCATGGTGAGGAGCTTTCGTGTCTTAACATCTGTGGTCTGTATCTCTTCCTTTGGCCACCTTATTATTCCCGCAGGGTATCTGATCACTGGCAGAGCGTAGCTGTTTATTGCCCGGGATTTGTTCTTGCCATTGAGCTGGCTTCTTAGGACTTGCCTTATTCGTTGGAGGTATTTGGCTGTTGCCGCATTCCTTGTTGCCTGTTCAAGGTTGCCGTTTGCCTGTGGTATTCCAAGGTACTTGTAATTGTCCTCAATGCCTGCTATTGTTTCTTATGGGAGTGAGACTTCTTCTGTGTGGATTACCTTGCCTCTCTTTGTCACCATCCTCCCACATTTCTCGAGTCCGAATGACATCCCGATGTCCGAGCTGTAGATCCTGGTGGTGTGGATCAGCGAGTCGATGTCTCGCTCACTCTTGGCGTACAGCTTGATGTCATCCATGTAGAGGAGGTGACTTATAGTGGCCCCGTTCCGGAGTCGGTATCCATAGCCAGTCTTGTTTATTATTTGGCTGAGGGGGTTCAGACCTATGCAGAACAGCAGTGGGGACAGTGCATCTCCTTGGTATATGCCACATTTGATGGATACTTGGGCAAGTGGCTTCCCATTGGCTTCAAGGGTGGTTCTCCTAGTTTTGATTTGATCACTCTGTGAGACAGTGTCTGACTGTCTGACTTGAAAACCCTGTGACGTAGGGTTTGACTTAGACAAGGAACAGAATGCTCCTTGAGTGAGGCCTTCCTCTTTTTTCATCTTTGCTCTTGCAGACTTGTCAAATTGTCCTGAAGTTTGAGCTCATATGTGAAGGTGTTTGTGTTATCTGTAGGCTTTAAAACTCAAGTTTTAAAGTTGTCAGAGAACCTTGGTGTGCACTTTGTGTGAGCATCAACTTGTTCTCTCCAACTGGGTGCCTTTCTTTTCTTTTACCTATTGATTTCCTTTCTCTTTTAATTTTTCTATATGCATATGCAAAAATAAATTCACAAAGACAACTTCTGGAATTCTTCTTTTCATTGAGTCGTCAGAAGTTCTTGTGGTATTTTTTTTCCACAACAATTTGGCGTTGTCAGATTACAAAAAAAAAAAAAAAACTTGAGATAGTTTTTCAAATTAAGGGGGTTTTGATTCAATTAGGAAAGGACCAGAAGGAAGATTTGCCAGGTCGCAAATCTAGGGAGTGGGGCTTCCTAGTCTGGGGTGAATGGTGGTCCCCCAGCAAGCTTCTCTATTTGGGGGCTGAGCCAGGCAAGAGCGAAGCCGGTAGAGTGAAGCAGGTTAAGGCAATCGTACCGGGGCAGAGAACGATTCCCTTCTTGACGACGTTCTTGAAGCAAATTGGGTTAGAAAGTGTACACTTCATTGCGAAACAATCAGGTGGTTTGAGAGTAACCACCAGAGAGGATCGGGTCCGGTCAGACTAAGCAAATTCTTCTGGATGGTCCAATAATAAAAGTCATGACAAGAAAATATGGCCGAGCCAGCATAAATGGGTAAAGGATTGGGTTTCTAAATACGGCTTCCCAAAGGGGGAAGTCTGAGCTGCACCAAGATTGAAGAGTTAGAGAAAAAGCTGGAAGCAAAGGAAGTTGAACTAAAGAAAAGAAAGTGGAAAATGTTAGAGTATATATATATAGTATATATATATATATATATATATAACAGAATATATATATAGTATATATATATATAACAGAAAGTGTTTGGAGTTGTGGAAGAAGGAAGCAGAAAGTAGGGCTAGGAAGCAGGCAGTAAATGAACTGCGAGGAAGAGGGAAAGATATTCCTCCACCGTATTCCCGTCCATGTGCATCTTCCCCTCCCTCTATTTATCCTTTTGCAGAAATGCACGCAGGATCCCGACCTAGACTCCAAGTGATCAGCCAGCCAGAAATACAGCAAAAATCGGTGGATAACCTCAAACACAGCCCTTGGTGTCATCGTCATCAGACCCAGTAGTGTCATCCCACGCAGGACAGCCAGCGTCATCCACCGTCTTACCACCCTATACATTTAAAAACCTTTACCAAGATTTATATGCGTCCCAAATAGATCCATCCACCTCAGCCATAGAGGTGTTTTTAAATAAACTAGAACTGCCAAGGTTAAAGGAAGAACAAACCCAATAAAGCCCAATAAAAAAGCTCCAGGGCCAGATAAATTCCCAACTGAATTTTATAAGGAGTTCTGGTCCATGCTGGCACCCAGCTTTTACAAAATGGTAGTTGAAGTTAAACAACAGCATTCATTACCCACAAATATGAATTCAGCCTTCATAAGCCTGCTCCAAAAACCAGGAAAAGACCCTACACTTCCATCAAGTTACCGACCAATTTCACTAATAAATGTAGATTTAAAAATAGTGTGTAAAGCACTTGCTAGAAGATTAGAAAAATTCGCTCCATATATAAATCACTCTGATCAAACAGGCTTCATTAAAGGTAGACAGTCAACAAACAACATGAACAGATTAATCAACTTAATGGATTATGTCACCACCTATAAACTAGAGTCAGCCATCGTCTCCTTAGATGCAGAAAAAGCTTTCGATAGAGTAAACTGGAGGTTTCTTTTAGCCACTCTGCATAAATTCGGCTTTGGGAAATCATTCATAGACTGGATCCAAATATTATACAGCTCAGCAAATGCTGCAGTCAGAACAATGAACCAGACCTCACCAAGGTTTAATCTGCATAGAGGGATCAAAGAGGGCTACCCACTTTCTTCTATTAACCAAATCAGTAAATCATAAAAACAGTTTATTTGCTGACGATGTGTTACTGTTTCTCCTGGAGCCACAGTTGTCTCTTCCTACAGTACAACTATCAGCCTCATAGATGAATTCTCAGGACTTTCAGAATACTATATTAACTGGTCAAAATCTATAGTTGTTGGAGAAAATATATTTTCATTTATTATTCATCTCATCTAATCATTTATATGTATCATTTACCTTTTTACATTTTCCATTTATGGTTTGCATTTGCTGTGCCTTATAACCCCATTGACAGATGCACAGACTTCTAGCCACAGGTTTTCAAGTATTGTCATATACGAAGAACAATTTTGTCACATTTGCCATTTGCTCTGTGCTCCTATGCAGGCGTAGGGGTTCAAAACCACAAGAGGGGCTGCAGGAGTACTGCTATGCCTAATGTGTGTGTTTCTGCATGTTCAGCAATGATGTGATGATGTGATGATGAAGGCATGTACAAGCTTCAATAAAATGTTGTGCTTTGGGGAAGTTCGTTGGAGTTGGTTGGTCTCTGAGTGAAGCGCTTACAACGCTAAGATCTCAGGCGAACTCCCCTTGGCCAAGTAAAATCTCTGGTTGGCTCTCAGTGTGCTATATTGTTCTCGTCTCTGTGTGTATCAGTGCTGTTGTGGTATTTTCAGACCCAACATAATTTGGTCCTTCGAGCCGGATCTCAACAGTCCACGTCGTGGGAGGAGAGTGATGGAACACCGAAGCCTGCCGGCAGCCGGACATCTTGTTGTCCGACACAAAATCCTGGGGCGTGAATTCGTCGCTGGGTCTGTGAAATAGATCCTGATCTTTCCTCCGACGGCGTTGATGACGAGTTCCAAGAGACAAGCAATACAGCAACAATGAGTGAGTGTCCGGAATGCCATGATTGGGGTTGACTGGGCCCGGAATGCCAGGATAAATAACTAAAGGTTGACTAAGTGTCGTAATTCCAGAGTCGTGTTGGATCGACTAATCTAGAGTCGTGTTGGATCGACTGGGTTGACTGGAGCCGTAATTCCAGCGTACTTGTTAAGACGTTAACAAAACGTGTGAATGATTGTATGAATGGGTCTATGTAGAGTGGAAACCTAACGGTGCTAACGCAAACTCTACGCTTGACCATTGTCCCTAAGCGCATTTAACTCCTTAGTGGGAGTCGCAGGGATTGTCCTGTTTGTCTTGTTTGTTCGACGTGGGTTTGGATCAAAGTTGAGAGGTTGGTTTGTTGGGACAGCTACATCCGCAGAAAACTAGTTTCTGTAGAAGCCTGGTGTAGTCGATGATCCTTGCAGACATTGTGACTGATCGTTGATCCTGACCAGTTTACACTTGAATGTCAAAAAGATTATTCAGACTGGGTAACGGGAAAAGCAAACCTGCCACCATGGAGGGTGACTCCAAGTACATGGAGAAATTTTCACCTGGCAGAACTACACTTTTGAAACTGTGGGAAAAGAAGTACGGGTTCGAGGGGAAACTGATTTACAGTCCGTGTGAGAAACTAGAGATTAAAGGTTGAAACTCTTAACACTCGCAGAGCTCCAAACAAAGAAAAACATCTGCAATTGTTGGAGGCTGTGAAGTGGCGAGAGCAAGCGTTTAAGCGGAGACAGGATATTCAGAAAAAATTAGAGATGAAGTGTGAACGGCTTGCCCTGCAGGCAGTTGTTGTGGTGAAGCCAGACAAAGAAACCGTCTGTGCTAGTGAAGGTGCGAGAATTAGTGAAGAGAGAAGACACAGATTCGAAAATCTGAAACCGAAGAAAAAGTGCTCAAATGCCAGAGAGCAGTAGAAAAATTGGACATTAATGAACCTGCAGCTGCTAGAGCTGACCCCATAGCCAAACACACCAGAACAGCTCACAAAGGTGAAACCCCTCAAACAACAATATAACATAGTTGACAGAAATTATGATTGTCCTGCTCCCAACCCACCCACCCCAGGGGGAGCAAATGGAGAATTCTACCCCCTCGTAGTTTCAAACCCGCATTATGGGGCAACAACAGCCACAGGTGCGTTTGATGACAGAGAGACAATTTATGTCTTCCGACCCTGGACCGAAGCAGACTGCACCGAAGCGTGCAAAAGCTTAGGTGATCCAAAATTAGATGTGGATGCCTGGGTTAATAAACATCGCCATCTGATTGATTCGTTTGGACTCAATGGCTGGGAAGTTGATCAAACTTTCAGAAAGTCTCTGACCTTCAACTGGGGCAGAGTGAAAGGTGACTTTACTGGCAAAAATGCATGCAACACAAATCTACCAGCTAAAAGCAGTGCATTAAAACACCAAGTAAAGATGGTGCATGAAAACATGAAAAAGTTGTGGGAAAAAAAAAAAAAAACGACTATGCTAAAATTGCGCAATGCAGACAGAAAGAAGGTGAAGATGTGTTTGAGTACAGAGCGCAGTTAGAGGAAGTGGTCCGAAACCACAGCGGTATAACCAAGGACACCGCTGATGACTCACCCTATCAGCAGCAGCTAAAACAAGCGCTGATGGGGGGTTTTCACCACACCATAGCTGATTTCAGCTATTTCAGCTACAGTTATTGTGCCTAGCTATTGAGTGTCAGAAGGGACCCTTTACACCTCAGTCTTTAGAGAAGTTTCACATTACCTTAAGATACAAACATTCATCAGGGCCAGATTTTGATTATGACAGCCAGATATTTAATTTGGGCCCCCAGAGTGTGACTCTAAAGGCCATGTACACTGACCGAAAGGGCATGACAGGGTGTGCAGTTCAGCTCACCGAGCAAGGCACTCAAACTTTTCTAAGTGCAGGGTTTTACCCCTCGTGTCGGTAACCAAAACTCCACTTCAAAAGTGGAACGGCACCACTGCCACACCAGTGGTGATTAAAGCTAAAACTGATTACCGTCCCTGCATACGTCAATATCCATTGAAACCAGATGCATTGACCGGTATAAAACCAGTCATTGATGATATGATAAAAGCCGGCATTATTATAGAATCCCCAGATGCTCAGTGTAACACTCCGATTTTTCCTGTTAAGAAAGCAGAATCAGGGGCATGGAGAATAGTTCAAGATCTAAGAGCAGTGAACCAAGCAGTTGAGAGCCATGCTCCGTGTGTGCCCGATCCCCACACATTACTTAACCAGCTAAAACCAGATAAGCAATGGTTCACAGTTGTGGATCTGAGCAATGCATTCTTTTCCATGCCATTAGGGTTCACTTTGGGTTCACTTATCAGGGAAAGAAATACACCTACACCAGGTTACCACAGGGATATTGTGACAGCCCAACCATCTTCTCTACAGAAATACAGAATTGTCTTACAGACTTTGAAATGCCAGGGCACAGTCAGTTGTTGGTCTACGTGGATGACATTTTAACTGCTTCTGATACTAAGCAAAACAACGAGATTGCTGCACTTGCATTGTTCCGTCATTTAGCAAAGACGGGAAACAAAGCTTCGCTTTCAAAGTTGCAGTGGGTCAAACAGAATGTGACCTTTTTAGGACATGAACTGTCACCTTGCGGTCGCAGCTTGATGGTCGACAGAAAAACATCTATTTTAAATGCTCCTAAACCGCAAATGAAACAGCAGATGATGCAGTTTCTAGGTTTATGCAACTACTGCAGACTATGGTTGCCGAGCTATGCAAAAATAACACAACCATTGTTAGATGTGATCTACTCACAACCCATGTCCATGAAACAGAATATAGAGTGTACTCCAGAAGCTGAAGAAGCTTTCATTTCGCTGAGACTAGCTCTTACTGGTGCTACAGTATTGAGTTTACCAGACTATTCAAAACCGTTTGTTCAAACAGTTGATTGTAAAGGCCATTTCATGACTTCTATGTTGGGCCAACAAACAGGAGGCCGCTACAAGCCTGTAGCTTATTATTCCAAGCGCTTAGACCCTGTTGCATGGGCTTTACCGTCTTGTGTACGAGCAGTGTGTGCAGCTGCCCTTGCAGTGCTCTGCTCAGCGGAAGTGGTGTTTTTTTACACCCTCGAGCTGCTAGTACCACACACTGTAGACATGCTGTTGACGCAGACCAAGATGTCCTTCCTATCACCTGCACGACACCTTTCAAATTTGGTTACACTTATGTCACAGGCAAATATCACCATCAAGCGGTGTAACACACTAAACCCTTCTACACTAATTCCAACACAAGAGGAAGGGGAACAACACATACAGATTTGTTGAAAGGCTTCCTAAAAGGCCTGTTATTATCTAAGTCTATTGCTGTGTGTAAAAGCGCTGCACACACCAAACGGAAAGACCCTGTTTCACAGGGCAATGCTTTTGCTGACAAAATAGCTAAAGAGGCTGCAGGAGGCAAACATGGTGTTTTGACCTTAACGGCTATTTCACAAAGTCCTGAAGAACCTTTAGACATCCAGGTGATTAAGGATATGCAATGCCAATCACCGTCTTCTGAACAGAAACGATGGATTAACATGGGTTTAATTCCTATGCCATACAGTTGTGCAGAGCGTGTTTAACATGTTGTACATTAATTGTGTTACCTATAATGACTGATGTCAAAGAGAAGGACAGCCAGACACTAGCAGAGTGGATGACAAACCTATTGAAAGAAAAAGATATTGTGAATGCAAATAAGCTGCCAGACGCTGCTTTGTCTCAGCAGGAGGAGAAGATCGAGCCAGGTGACCAGATCCTCATCAAGGCCATCAAACGAAAGACGTGATCAAGTCCGCGGTGGGAGGGGCCATATACTGTGGTACTCACTACACTGACGGCTGTAAAGTCGAGGAGAGAGCTACGTGGATCCATCAAAACCACTGCAAGAGGGTGATTCCCCTGGTTGGCACTGAGTAGGGGTGGAAGTCGACCGGTATCAAAACCTTTGGTCGCCGAAGAAACCAACTGATCCCCGCTCCCAGCTATGGCACCAGTGGGTAAGCTCCGGGTAGTGGTCTGTGTCACAATCTTCATGATTGGTTTGTTTGCTCTCAATGTACTGTGGGATGGCCAGATGCTGAATCTGTTTAGAGTGAAGAAATGGACTGGTACGCCAGTGGACGACTGGAACTGGAAGGACCTGGACCCCAACCACAAGCACCCGTTCGAGACCAACATGTGGTATCATTATGTCAAGGTGTTAGCTAAAGCATACAATGAATCAAATTGTTTTTTGTGCTCTCACATGCCGCATTCATCTTCTCACCTGACACTCTATGCTACACTCATGCCTTACTATGAAAGGTTTTACAAAAGGTCTTAGGTTGATACAATGTTTTGACGTTCACATTGAAAACTGATTCAGAGAGATGTGATACTAATGTTTAATTGTCCTTGTAATGACAAACAGGGGGGAATGTTGGAGAAAATATATTTTCATTTATTATTCATCTCATTTATTATATTCATCTAATCATTTATATGTATCATTTACCTTTTTACATTTTCCATTTATGGTTTGCATTTGCTGTGCCTTATAACCCCATTGACAGATGCACAGACTTCTAACCACAGGTTTTCAAGTATTGTCATATACGAAGAACAATTTTGTCACATTTGCCATTTGCTCTGTGCTCCTACGCAGGCGTAGGGGTTCAAAACCACAAGAGGGGCTGCAGGAGTACTGCTATGCCTAATGTGTGTGTTTCTGCATGTTCAGCAATGATGTGATGATGTGATGATGAAGGCGTGTACAAGCTTCAATAAAATGTTGTGCTTTGGGGAAGTTCGTTGGAGTTGGTTGGTCTCTGAGTGAAGCGCTTACAACGCTAAGATCTCAGGCGACCTCCCCTTGGCCAAGTAAAATCTCTGGTTGGCTCTCAGTGTGCTATATTGTTCTTGTCTCTGTGTGTATCAGTGCTGTTGTGGTATTTTCAGACCCAACAATAGTGCTACCACTTTAAGGTGAATAACATCTCTTCTCCCACACTCCACTCAGGGAACATTAAATACTTGGGCACTGAATTGTTTTCTAGGCTATTACAGCTTTTCGGTCTAAACTACAAAGATTGCAGTCCTAACCTTATGGGAAGAATTGCCACCACAAAAATAATTATTCTGCCAAAAATTAATTACATATTCTCAATGATTCCGGCTCTCCCAGACCAGGTGTGGTTTAAGACATTAGACTCATACATCTCAGTTTCTGTGGAAAACCAAGCCACCACGAATTAGTTCAAAAACTCTTTAAAGAGCCTAGAACTACCTAACTTCCACCACTAATTTCCTGCCAAAAGACTGAACCATGCCCACAAATGGATAAAACCCAACCGACTCCTCATGGTTAGAGATTGAACAAACATTTTGTGGAAATATTAAAGTTGCCGATCTACCATTTATCAGCACCAAAATCCAACATCATAGTTGTTACCAGAGCATTAGCATAAGAGCATATGTGACAGCCTGGTGGGATTTTCTTAAAATTAATGGGTCTTCGTGTGACGCACCAATGTGGCCACATGGAAGTCAATGAGCGTATTTTCTGTTTTGTAAGAGACAGATGGGGTGCATAGGGGGACGTTCCTAGTCATGATCACAAGGGGGCAGCTCCCCTCAGGTGAGACGTTATGGTGCTGTCGGAGCTCGTTTTTGTCAGACTGATAAACGCGAGCACAGATGAAGCTGCATCGTTGTCCGTCTCACCTTTGTACAAACTGTTTTGCAGGTCAGTAATGCCAAAAGCACGGTGGATGTAGACCTCACTGGGTCCAAGGGTTTTAGAAACCATGTCGGCTTGTCATATGACTATTGTGGTTTGATATGCTAGCTACAGCGAACATGTTAACAAATATAGCATTAATGTCCTGAACAGCAAGCACGGCAAGCATATGCTATCTTTTTCTTTAAAGTGTTTTTGAGTTCTATTCCTGGTGTTCAGGTTGTGTACGTGTCCATGTTTGTCATTTCAAATGTTCAATAACATACTTAATCTGTAAGCGAAGGTAACATACCTGTAGAGGTCATGGCCATTCCAGTCGCTAGCTGCATGCTACGCACGACACGTGTCGGTGCATTACCTGTGTGAAACAGTGCATGTGCTTAAAAAAGCAGAACACCTTGGTGGTGTCCATACAGAAAAGTATGTAACACGTATTCTAAGTGAATAGAACTAAATGAATGTAAGAGGTATGCATTTGTGAATGATGTGAGACATGAGGAAAAGACCCTGAAATGTATGTTTGCTAAGACTGGATGTATTTGGGGCGGCACGGTGGTGCGGTGGGTAGCACTGTCGCCTCACGGCAAGAAGGTTCTGGGTTAGATTCCCGGAGGCAGCCTTTCTGGTGCCTTTCTGTGTGGAGTTTGCACGTTCGCCCCGTGTTTGCGTGGGTTCTCTCCGGGTTCTCCGGCTTCCTCTCACAGTCCAAAGACTTCAGCAGAAGCATTAGAAGCATTGGAGAGAAGCATTAGGCTTCTCTCCATTGCCCGTAGGTGTGAGTGTGTGTGTGTGAATGGTTGTCTGTCTATGTGTTGCCCTGCGATGGACTCTGTACCCTGCCTCTCGCCCGTAGCCGGCTGGGTTAGGCTCCAGCACCCCCGTGACCCCGCACTAGGGAGTAAGCGGTTAAGAAGATGGATGGATGGGATGGATGTATTTGATGCATTTTTGTCAGACTGATAAACGCGAGCACAGATAAAGCAGCATCGTTGTCCGTCTCACCTTTGTACAAACTGTTTTACAGTTTACATTTAATCGGTTACTGGGATCAGCTGGACCTGTAACAGATTCTTGGGGGCTCGTCCGGGATCCAGCTTCAGACCAGATTGGGGCTGCTTCCCAAAACCAACTTGCGACTGAGAGAGGCCAGAATCACGCTTGCGGTGAAGAAGTGAAGCTTCAACAGTGTACTGTGGGCTAAGGAACTGCTGAATTCAACTGAGAAAAGTTTGACGATGGCTGACGGCGAGATGAAGAGCCTGATGTGGGACATCAGGAAGAGCCTGCTCACCCTGCCGCCTGACGGGCTTTTCCGTGTGGCTGTGAATGCTGGACCGGTTTCAAGCAGAAACCCAAGTGACCTGGACTGCGAAGATGCTGAAGGTTGCTTTGAGCACATTCACTCCACATGTACAGTAAGGAACTGTTAGAATCTGAGGACTTGGGTATGAGTTCATTATTAGCATTGGGAGATGTTATTGATGAAATAAGACTGTCAGATAGAGGTATGAATGTTGCAGGTGAGTCAGAGGTAGATGTAAAGTCACCAGCTGAGCAAAGCATGACCCAATGTGTTAAGTCACATCAGTTTTCACCCACTAGTGTGTCGATGGATGATGAAACATACATTGCTAATGACACTGCAACACGCACATACTTATCCACAGAGATAGCTGACTCCAGTGTCTCACAAGAGGAAATGCAGAGATTGATGGTGGAACATGAGCAGATGAGAATACAATTGCTCCAGTTTGTAAACCTACCTATTGCAAAAGTCGCACCACCCGCCACAATCATGCAGCTCACGCCAGGTGATAGAGCACTGCCTTTATATCAGGGACTAGGACATAAGCACAATGCCATTAGACAGGAACTAAAAGCATTGTTGTCCGACCACACAGTTACGGATGAAGCCATCCTGAGGCGTGTCATGAAGATAACAAGTGATGAGAGTGAACGCCAGAGCAAGCAAAGAAGGAGGCTATTGGATGTGAGGCTAAAACGGACAAAGTAGATAAGCTCACAAAGTTAGTGGAATCCCTCACCCAGAAGATGCAAAATGACCAAAATGCTGCAGGGGGACAAGCAGTAACCGAGTGTCCATTCAAGTCCTCCAGAACTGACCAGAACAGTGACTGTAGAGGCCTTAAAGCGCTACAGTGTGAAACTGTTCCCAGTGATGAGCCTGTTGCCACACTAATTGGTAGAAAAGCGTTGACTAAGTGCCAAATGTGCTAAATGGGTTAGCAGTTAATGCCCTATTAGATACAGGGACACAGGTTAGCATGATTGATAAATGATGGAAGGATAAATATCTCCCTGAGCTTAAGATTCGCCCCCTCTCGGAGCTGGTTGAGATCAGGGAAAGTGAAAGAACGTTGGAAGTGTTTGCGGTAAATGGTGAACTTATTCCATTTGAGGGTTGGGTGGTGATCACAGTCAATCTATCAGGCAACGAGGATCCAGATTTGTCGATCAGTGTCCCCTTTCTAGTGTGCTCGCTACCACTGGAATTGCCGCTCATGGGCTTTAATGTCATCGAAGTTGTGATCTGCGAAAAGCCAGACTGCCTTGTACCTACATTAACTCAATTGTTAGCAGGTGCAATGTCTATCCCCGGTGATACAGCAAAACGCATTGTACATCTCATACAGGCCAAAAAGCCGGCTGTGGCCCAAGAGCGTTTGAGAATTGGCTCAAATGACCAAGTCATTCCGGCAGGAAGTGTCACTTGGGTAAATGTAGACTCACCCCCCAGCCGGACGGGGGAAAACAACTGATGTTGTTTTAACCTGGCCAATATAGTGTGCAGTTACAACAGCTAGATGTAGGTGAGGGCCTTATAGAAGCCTATGTGGGGAAGTTCCTCCTAGTAAATGTGCCACTGGGGAACCACACAAGACATGACATTATCCTACCAAGAAAACTAATTATTGGCAACATTGAACCTGTTAAAAAAGTAATTGAGAGCGACTTACTGTCAAACAGGAACATTAAGGTTCGGAGTACCATGGCTGTCATGGCGGAGAATAAGCCATCCTCAACACTTTGGCATCCGGCAGTAGAGTTAAGTCACCTCACTGAGGGCCAACAAGATATTGTGAGGAAAATGCTGTTTGAGGAATCATTAGCTTTCGCAAAGGATGCAAGTGACATTGGCTGCATCCCAAGCCTTCAGATGACATTGAGCCTCAAGGATGACACTCCAGTGCAGAAAGCCTATTCTTCTATCCCAAAACCATTGGTTGCAGAAGTGAAAAAGTACATTCAGGATCTTTTGGCAAAAGGCTGGATTATAAAATCAAAGTCTCCTTATGCAGCTCCTGTGGTTTGTGTTCGGAAGAAGGATGGCACATTGCGCCTTTGCATTGATTATAGGCTACTAAATCAGAAAACCATCGCTGACAGGCATGCCCTGCCAAGGATACAGGATTTGACTGACACCTTAGGGGGGCACTCGTGGTTTAGTATCCTGGATCAAGGCAAGGCGTACCACCAAAGGTTTATGGCAGAGGGCTCGCGACACCTGACCGCATTCGTTACTCCTTGGGGGTTGTACGAGTGGATAAGAATACCTTTTGGACTCTCCAACGCACCTGCAGCTTTCCAAAAGAGTATGGAAGAAATGTTAAGCTCACTCAGGGATGAATGCTGCATTCCCTACCTGGACGACATTCTGTGTTATGCAAAAACATTCGAAGACCATGTAGAGGTGGTACGCAGGGTCCTTAGAGCGCTTCAAAATCATGGTGTCAAATTAAGGCCAGAAAAATGTGAACTCTTTTGGAAACAAGTGAGGTACGTGGGCCGTCTGGTGTCAGCTGAAGGAGTGCAGGTTGACCCAAAAGATCTGGAGTCAGTGCAAGCGCTGAGGGATCAAACTCCTCAGACAGTTGGACAGGTGAGACAGCTGTTAGGTCTCCTCAGCTACTATCGAAGTTACATACAGGATTTTTCTAGTATAGCAAAGCCGCTGTATGATCTTCTGCACCTGAAATCCACAATGTTGTCTCTGCAGGGCCGACATACCAAGTTAAAGGGGCCTCAGCTTCCTTCAAAAACCCCTGTGAGATGGTGTGGTGAGCAGCAGAAAGCCCTAAATCAGCTCATTGGCATGCTCACTAGCCCTCCGATTTTAGCATACCCTGATTTTAACTTACCGTTTGTGCTACACACAGACGCCTCTGAAGAGGGCCTTGGCGCAGTCCTCTACCAGCGTCAGGACAGCAAAATGAGGGTCATAGGGTATGGTTCTAGGACACTCTCACCAGCAGAGAAAAATTATCATTTGCACAGTGGGAAGTTGGACTTCTTAGCACTTAAATGGGCAGTGTGCGAAAAGTTTAGAGACTATCTCTTTTATGCACCACACTTCACCGTTTACACAGATAACAACCCATTGACGTATGTGATGAGCACTGCCAAGCTTAATGCAGGGGCATAGGTGGGTTGGGGAGCTGTCAGACTTCCGATTTAATGTCAAATACAGACCATGAAAAGCAAATACGGATGCTGATGTGCTCTCTCAGAGACCTCTGGATTTTGACAAGTATGTAGATGAATGCAGCGAGGAGTTATCAGGACAGATGGTGCAGGCCGCATGGAAAGGGTCTCAAGTGGCAAAGGAACGAGAGGTAGCTTGGATGGCTGTATTGTCGCTCACTGAAGAGGAGGACCAAGATCTTCAAGCACCCATTCAGGCCATCAGCATAAAGGAGTTGGAAAAAGCCCAGAGAGAGGATCCAGTATTAAGTGAAATAATTCGTCTAAAGGAGACAAATGCTGTGATGACCAATGATGTGAGGAGGACAGTTGGGCGGGCTGCGCAGAGACTATTGCATGAAGGGGGTAAATTGAGATTTCAGAATGGACTGTTGTACAGACGGAGTGGTGAGAGGTGTAAGCTTGTCTTCACAACTAGGTTTAAGTACTTAGTGTTAAAAAATCTTCATGACGACATGGGACACATCGGCACAGAACGAGTACTCTCCTTGGCACGAGAAAGGTTATACTGGCCCTATATGAAGAGAGAAGTCAAGGATTATGTCACAAGGAAATGCCCATGCATAAAGCAGAAACGACTGGCTGAGCATATCCGTGCGCCACTGGGGGCATTAACCTCAAACTCCCCTCTAGATCTTTTATGCATTGATTATCTGCATCTAGAGCCAAGCCGTGGTGGATATGAGTATATCCTGGTTGTGATGGACCATTTCACCAGGTTTGCCCAGGCATATCCGACTAAAAATAAATCTGGAAAAACGGCGGCGGAGTGCATGTTTGGTGACTTTATTCAGCGGTTCGGATATCCTGGTAAATTACACCACAATCAGGGCCGGGAGTTTGAAAATGAGCTTTTCAGGAACTTGCAGGAGAAAACTGGGGTGGGACACTCGAGAACAACACCTTATCATCCCCAGGGCAACCCAGTCGAGAGGTTCAATAGGACTCTTTTGCAGATGCTCAGGACTTTGGGTGACAAACAGAAAGAGCGGTGGAAAGACCACCTCCAACAGACAGTGCATGCGTACAACTGTACGTGTCACGAGTCAACGGGTTACTCTCCTTACTGTTTAATGTATGGGCGTCATCCCCGCCTCCCCATTGACCTCTTACTTGGACTGTTGGACAAAAAAGAAACATTACAAAGGAGTTACGCTAAAAGGTGGGCTGAAAAGATGAAAGAAGCATACCGGATTGCCAGCCAGAAAAGCAAGGCCTCAAGCGCAAGAGGAAAGTTCTATTATGACAAAAAGCTTAAGGGAGTTACCCTACATCCAGATGACCGAGTCCTGGTTAGGAACATGGGTGAGCGTGGAGGTCCAGGCAAGCTTAGGTAATTTTGGGAAAAGCACATTTACATAGTGAAGGAACAGATAGGAGACAATCTAGTGTATTCAGTCTACAGAGAGACAGGGGACAAGACAGCCACCAGAGTGCTACACCGTAACCTGCTGCTCCGTGTTAATGACCTGCCAATCGAAGGTCCACCAAATCCATCTGAACCTGCCACACGACGACGTCTGACACACAGAAATGACCATTCGAAGAATAAACCTTCAACCAGAACAGCAAGTGACTCAGATTCTGATGCAGACACAGGAGGATACTGGTTGAAGATTCCGAGCGATGGGGGAAGGCTTCACCAGCCAGGTCAGGATACCTACAGTAGATCACAGACAGACCAGTAACTGGATGAATGAAGAATCGAGTTGTGATCTACCTACCGGTGCAGACGGGGGTGGTGGGGAGGGTCAGGCAGATGTACATGTACTACCGGGTACAGTCCTTACTGACAAGGGAAGTGTGGGAGAGGGAGGTTTAAGCTTTGAAGAGGACAGAGCACTGATAAGCAGACATCTCACACATTCTCCAAATGCAGTGAGGAGGTCAGCAAGGGTCAGGAGACCTAGACAGATGTTAACATATGAGAGGTTAGGTGAGCCATCGCTGCCTACTGTGGCCATGCTCAGTTATCCCTATGTAGCAGCGCCACTGACACCTTATCACATGCCAGATTCCATGATCTTTCCCAGAAGTATCCCATACATTCCTGCACCTTACACAGGTTTTTCATCTTTTGGTCCCTTGTTTTGCTAAACGTTGTTCTGCGTGAGTTGACATGTTGAAGAGAATTCTGAGTTGAACTGCCAGGAGCCATTTCTATATTTTTGTCGGGGGATGTGTGACGCACCAATGTGGCCACATGGAAGTCAATGAGCGTATTTTCTGTTTTGTAAGAGACAGATGGGGTGCATAGGGGGACGTTCCTAGTTATGATCACAAGGGGGCAGCTCCCCTCAGGTGAGACATTACAGTGCTGTCGGAGCTTGTTTTTGTCAGACTGATAAAACGCGAGCACAGATGAAGCAGCATTGTTGTCCGTCTCACCTTTGTACAAACTGTTTTACAGGTCAGTAATGCCAAAAGCACGGTGGATGTAGACCTCACTGGGTCCAAAGGGTTTTAGAAACCATGTCGGCTTGTCATATGACTATTGTAGTTTGATATGCTAGCTACAGCGAACATGCTAACGAATATAGCATTAATGTCCTGAACAGCAAGCACGGCAAGCATATGCTATCTTTTTCTTTAAAGTATTTTTGAGTTCTATTCCTGGTGTTCATGTTGTGTACGTGTCCATGTTTGTCATTTCAAATGTTCAGTAACATACTTCATCTGTAAGCGAAGGTAACACACAGGTCATGGCCATTCCAGTCGCTAGCTGCATGCTACGCATGACACGTGTCAGTGCATTACGTGTGTGAAACAGTGCACGTGCTTAAAAAAGCAGAACACCTTGGTGGTGTCCATACAGAAAAGTATGTAACAGGTATTCTAAGTGAATAGAACTAAATGAATGTAAGGGGTATGCAGATATGTATTTGTGAATGATGTGAGACATGATGAAAAGACCCTGAAATGTATGTTTGCAAAGACTAGATGTATTTGATGCGTTTTTGTCAGACTGATAAACGCGAGCACAGATGAAGCAGCTTCGTTGTCCGTCTCACCTTTGTACAAACTGTTTTACAGTTTACATTTAATCGGTTACTGGGACCAGCCGGACCTGTAATATTCGCTTACTCTTTGCCAAAATACACCTCTCTGGAACAATCCAGACATCACACAAAATAAAAAAGGCAATACACTTTCCAACTTGGCATATCAAAGGGATATGAAACATGTTTTCATGTTTTCCCACTATGAAATCACTAGTGCCAATTTCTTAGAATATCAACAACTAAAGTCTATACTTAATATCTCATTATAGAGATAACTGCAGATAGATTCATACATGCATTCTGGTCATGTTCACCTGTGCAGCAATTTTGGCAGAGTATGTGAACACCTGTCAACCTGGTTAAGCTGTCCAATCCCAGCAGCCCCTGCACTTGGGAGATCTGGGTGGGCTTGACCTAGAGACAAACTCATCACACACAATACTTTCTGCCCTCTGTGTCGCAAAGAAAATCATCTTCATGAACTGGAAAACTAAAAGAAATTAAGCATTACTCAGTAGTTGAACAGCTTGTTAGATTACATCACCTTAGATACATTGTCTGCTTGTTCGAACCAATAACCAAAAGTATACTTTGATTGATGTGTGCACATTGATCCATTTCCAGGTAGAGATACATGAAGCTCGGGCCTGGTGGTTGGGAGGGCCTGCCTGCTTAAGGAACCAGGGCAACGGGGCTGGAAAAAAAACTGTCGTGAACTGAGTCGTGAACTGCATCCTTCATGACGACCTGCTGTAATTTGGATAATTTCCTCAAAGCTTCTGGTATTTTACCATCTAAAATGTAAGTGCATCAATGTGCGCCTACAATAACGCACACCCTCCTTGTGAGGCTGTGAGCTGGTGTAGAACCATTCTACTTTGTAGAACTTTTAAATGAAGGCCTTTAAGCTCCTCTCTGACTGCTTTTCCTTCAAAAATAGGAGCATTCAGAAAAGACATGAGCCTATAGTTGATCGTTTCCACTCTAAGCATCAGGTTTCCTAACCCATCCCATGGGAACAGGGACAACGGCACTTTGGAGCCTGTTGACCATAGTTTAAAGTCATCTGGGACGTCAGAACCCCAGACGCCTTCATGTGGTTGGAAGGAAAAGGCCATCCTGGTCACGCTGGTCTGATGTGAGGCATGTCCTGGTCTGAGATGATATAGGTCTCATCCCGTACTGATACTGGGGTGCACACACCCCTCCAATTAGGTGGAAGGTAAAAGTACAGTTATGAACCACACAGCCAATGAACATCTGGGATGGAAACTGTACCTGTACGTCCTGGTGCTAATTCTGAATGTTCACAACAGGATTTTATCTGAGTGACATTTAAGGTGCGAATCTTAGCTGCTTTTGTGTTATCTAATTGGACACCATTACAATACTTGGTCCTATCGGACCTTCGTCAGGTTCTATTCAGTTGGCACAAGTCTTTTCAGGGTTGTGATCAGCTGCGCTGGTGCACAACTGGTGACAGGTCGTCTATTGGCTCCGGAACCCTCCTGCAGTGACTGGCGTGAATCCTGACAATTTACGGCCGTGTGGGTGGTCAGTAGCACTTGGAATGGGCCTAGCCACCTCCTGGAGTTCCAGTGTTTCCTGCGATGTTCTTTCACGATCACCCAGTCTCCTGGTTGGAGGCTGTGGAGGGTTCCCTCCGCCTACTTAGGAAGGGCTGCCTTCACCTGCTTCTGCTTTTAGTGGAAATTATGTGCTGCCCATAGAGCAGAGGGCACTTGTTGGAGCTCAGGATGTTGCTGCAGTGCATCTGTGGAAAGAAAAAGAGTCGCAAGTGCGGTGATGACGTCATCTCCCAAATGCACAGTGCGCTGTGCATGACAAACTGACCAAAAAGGTTTACAATAAATGTGATGCTTCGAAATGTACAACATTGTAGGATCTGATGTGGCTTCCTACTGATTAGTTTTCTACTCACACAGCAACTAAATGCTTAAACTTTATGCCTTCATGGGACTCACATGGCAAAGGGACAGTTAGTTTCTTTACTATTTGAAGGCCATGTTACTCCTACTCGACAGATTGAATGCTCACTAAGTGGTGTGTGTGCATGTGTGCATGTGTGCGTGCCCACGTGTGTGTGTGTGTGTGTGTGTGTGTGTGTGTGTGTTCTGATCACCTCAGAACAGAAGTTGTTACTCCAGAATCAAACAAAAGTCATTTCTTAAAAACTGGGTGTTCATCACATAAATGCCTTCTTCTGTGTTGATTTGACTTTTAATTTGGGAACTAATTTCTTGATCTAGCAAACATGTGTTAGTAGGGTTAGTTGCAAAAAGCAATCTTTGTTGCTGTGTGCGTGCATGTCTGTGCGTGTTACCTCCCTCCTCAGTGCTCGCCGTTGGTGCTTCACAGTCACTCTCCTCCCGCTCCAGTCAATCAGCCTGCTCAGCACGCCTGGAACCCCTTGGTTGAGGACATTTGCTCTGCCAGTGTCCCGTTTTCCCACATCGAAAACACTGCTTGTTGTTTTGTTTAGATGGTTTGAAGCGACAGTTATGGGAGTAGTGTCCAAACTTGCCACAGCGATACCACGTCACTGGTTCCTGTCTCAGACGGCCTTCAGCTTTCCCTCAACCTCTGTCCCAATTGAAATTCTTCTCTCTCCTCTGTGCTCCTGCAATTGCTTGCATCATGTTCAGGGAAGCCATGTGTACAGTCGTAGCACTTCAATGTGTCAGCCTTTACGGCAATTTGTTTGCATTTTCAGTGCGGTATCACCGGATTTTTAGCGCGTTGGAGCTGTGTTGCATCTATTTGGTCTATAGGTGGCGATCAGCCCCCACACTGGCCTTTATGAGGCTGTCTTACCTTGCCTTGACGTGTCAATTTTTTACCCCGGGTTCGAATCCCGGTGGAAGCAGGAGTTGTAATTACTGAACATTTTTATATTTTCGCATACAAGATAGGCTGCCTGTATTATTTAGCAGAGCTACAGCCATGTTCCCAAGAGGTTCACCAGCCGCTTTCGGCAGTGAGTCATAGACGGACGTTGTTCTGCCCGCTTTAATGTAGAAACGGAACTCTTCACAGTTTTTTTAAACGTAGATTTTGTTAATTTCGTTATTCATTTACAACAACATGCTAAAAATTTTCTGAAAAGATGACTGTACACCCATCAAGTTTGGGTGAACAGAAAACGCTTGAAAGCTTTTCTGTTTTATATTCCATTTATTTCGTTATTACTGCTTTCACCTGTACCACATAAAGACATTGCAAAGCTACAGCCATGTTTCTACAAAGTTAACCAGCTGTTTCTTTCGTTATTGCCTCTTTCATGTCCGTCTGGTGAATGAAAGTGGGCGGGGCCATCCACGTCCCAGAGCAGGGACACTGGGGGAAGGGGAAACACGCATCAACACGCAGGACAAAGATCTGCGTTTCTCTGCCTGCTACAGCGTTGGGTTGTTAGTCTCCCTTTCACCTGTACCATATGAAATGTGTTCCTACAAAGTTGATCGGCCGCTTTCAGAATCAGAATCGTTTTTATTCCCCAGGTTTGAACAGGGCAAACATTATTTTTATTTGTTTAAAAAAATCCCATACAGTTTGCACTGTAACGTCACCAAAAATTACGAAAAAACGACAGTACAGTTTTAATAAATGTACATTAAAAATATACGCTTTAAAGCGTTTCCGTTTTATATTCAGTTTCTTTCGTTATTTTCCCTTTCACCTGTACCACATAAAGTCATTGCAGAGCTACAGCCATGTTCCCAAGAGGTTCACCAGCCGCTTTCAGCGGTGACAAACGCATGGACGTTGTTCTGCCCGATTTCATATAGACACAAAACTCATCAAAGTAAAAGAGAGCTCAGTGCAGCATTTGCGATTACAACAGGCTGAAAGAGGAGGCTGTAGCAGAGGAACACAGGTCTTTGTCCTGTATGTTGTTGCGCCCAGCCCCCACAGTCAGCGCTTACCTTTGCTACGGGACTGATAGCCCCGCCCACTTTTATTTATCAGACAGATATGAAAGTGGGAATAACAAAATAAATGGAATGTAAAGTAAAATGCTTTCAAGAGTTTTGTCTACATCAAAGCGGGCAAATCACATGTGAACGCCTTCATTTTTTTTGTAAATAAAAATAATGTTTGCCCTGTTCAAACCTGGGGAATAAAAATGATTCTGATTCTGAAAGCGGCTGATCAACTTCGTAGGAACACATTTTATATGGTACAGGTGAAAGCGACACTAACAGCCCAACGCAGCCGAGGCTGTAGCAGGCCTCAACCACTGTCCCAATTGAAATCCTTCTCTCTCCTCTGCTCCTGCAATTGCTTGCATCATGTTCAGGGAAGCCATGTGTACTGTAGCTCCTTTTATACCTTTTCGACTTGAATGTCCTTTCTCTGCTGTAGCATGAGCTGAGCATGTCTTGTGTGTCTGTGCAGCTCTGCCAGCCGGCAGAGGTCCCCACACCCAACGTAGGTGCGTTGACTCTCAGCAGTAATATCTTTTTGCAGGCCGTTCGTGATGTGGTTGCACAGATGAGTTTCCCAGGGGCTGGGAGTGTCTCCAAGGTTGCCTGGTTGTTGTAGGCCACTGTAGATGTTGAATAAGGTGGTCAGACGGTGGATGACGCTGGCTGTCCTGTGTGGGATGACACTACTGGGTCTGATGATGATGACACCAATGGCTGTCTTTGAGCTTGTCCACCAAGTTGTGCTGGGTTTCTGGCTGGCGGATGACGTGGAGGACAGGAGTCAAGGGCGGTATCCACACTCAGCGCGTGCATTTCTGCAAAAGGATAAATAGAGGGAGGGGAAGATGCACATTGACAGAAATACGGTGGAGGCTGTTTTCCTCCGTAAGAAGAATCACTAATATCTTTCCCTCTTCCAGGCAGTTCATTTACTGCCTGATTCCTAGCCCTACTTCTGCTTCCTTCCACAACTCCAAACACTTTCTGTTACCCTCAATATACTCTAACATTTTGCCCCCGTTTTCCTTATTTCAACTTCCTTTGCTTCCAGCTTTTTCTCTAACTCTAGAACCTTGGTGCTGCTCAGGCTTCCTCCTTCTTGGAAGCCGTACTTAGAAACCCAAACATTTACCCATT
This sequence comes from Betta splendens, assembly GCF_900634795.4. Classification (NCBI taxonomy): domain Eukaryota; kingdom Metazoa; phylum Chordata; class Actinopteri; order Anabantiformes; family Osphronemidae; genus Betta; species Betta splendens. Next base: position 17,468,974 of record NC_040899.1, on the reverse strand, counting down.
TTACGCTGGCTCGGCCATATTTTCTTGTCATGACTTTTATTATTGGACCATCCGGAAGAATTTGCTTAGTCTGACCAGACCCGATCCTCTCTGGTGGTTACTCTCAAACCACCTGATGGTTCCGCAATGAAGTGTACACTTTTTTCAACAATTTGCTTCAGGAATGTCTTCGAGAAGGAAATCGTTCTCCGCCCCGGTACGATTGCCTTAACCTGCTTCACTCTACCGAATTCGCTCTTGCCTGGCTCAGCCCCCAAATAGAGAAGCTTGCTGGGGGACCACCATTCACCCCAGACTAGGAAGCCCCACTCACTAGATTTGTGACCTCACAAATCTTCCTTCTGGTCTTTTCCTGTTGTTTTTTCTTTTTCTTTCTTTTTTTTTCTTTGAATTTTTCTCACCGAGCATCAGAAGTGTTGTTCTTTGGATCCCAGCAGTGATCCTGCCTGAGCGAAGCAGTCAGTCCCCTCTTCTCTGAGACAGGGGGTTAGGGCTGACCTGAAGAATTTGTTTCAGTCAGGACCTTCGTCAACTGCTTACCTCGCCCCGAACCGCCACTCATGGGATCCTGCCGACAACGCCAAATTGTTGTGGAAAAAAAATACCACGAAAGCTTCTGACAACTCAATGAAAAGAAAAATTCAAAAGTTGTCTCTGTGAATTTATTTCTCCATATGCATGTAGAAAATTAAAAAAGAAAGGAAAAGAATAGGTAAAAGAAAAGAAAGGCACCCGGGTAGAGAGAACAAGTTGATGCTCACACAAAGTGCATACCAAGGTTCTCTAAAAACTTCTCCTCCTGTCCCGAGTTTTAAAGCCTACAGATAACACAAAACCTCCACACATGAGCTCAAAATTCAGGACAATTTGCCAAGTCTACATGAGCAAAGGTGACAAAGAGGAAGGCCTCACTCAGAATAAGCGAATGTTGTGGGTGTGAGAATGTATCTGAGAGTGCATGGGTTCACGTATGATTGACTAGTTCTTGGTGAGAAAGTTTGTGGTAGTGTGTGTTGATGTATTTGTGGGTGTGCGTCTGTGTCAGTATGTATGCGTGTGGTGCGGTTGGTTTTTTTGAGGGGTCCCCTTTCCGCCCAGGGTACGTGGATCTGGCCTTGTGCTGCGGGCCCGATGTGGTGCCACGGGATATGGTCGAGCCGATGGGGTAGGCCCCGCTCTGCTCATGTGGGGGTGGTGGACTGGGGGTGGGCTCCACTCTGGGTGTGAGGGCATCTCCTGGTGGGCTCCCTACGGACCGCGGGTCCTCGAGCTCCACTCTCTCAGGCCAACCCTCACACGGGGGAGAGTGTTTGCCCCTAATTCACATGGGGCGCACAGCGTTGACCCACAGGTAGGGTGCTGTCTCTGTGGCTGCTGCAGCTCTCTGGTTCTGTGTGGGCGGCTTGGATCGCAACACCTGCCCTCCTGTGGGCTCCCTGGCTGATGGGATTGCTTCCTCTGCTCGTAACCAAGTTCCCAAGTGGCACAAGTGGCATTGTTCATGCACCACGTGATGTTGTACGTCATGGCTATTATTAAGTAGTATGAGATTATGTATAACAATGCATATGTGTATGTATATGTGTGTGAGTGTGTGCGGTAAACCACAGTACAGCAGTTGTTTAGTTATGAATGTGTTAGCCTAAGGTACATCCCTACTTATTTATTTTTTGCACCAATTGTTTGCTTAACTGATTTGCTTGGTTTCAGCAGCTGGTTGCACCCCCACTCCCCTCCTGCACCCACACCCCAAAGCAAAAACTCAACCTGTCCACCAACACAGCAACATTACACATATTTAGGATTGATTAAATAAAACATTTGTAGCAATCTATGTCTGGAATGAGGTAACCTGACCTACGTGTGAACTTAACTCCCTCATTGATGATCTCCAGAAGATTCCCACAACATTTTGGTGTCAGAAGTGGGATGGATGTTCCGTTGATTGACGCCTGGCCAAGACTGAAGGTAAACCACCAGTGGGAATCTCATAGGAGATTCAGGGAAAATTCCGCCCAACAAATGGAGGGCTGGAATCCTGCCTGATGCTGGGTCTAGGTGGCGGACAGCGTATGCTTCATTCAGTTTGTGAGTGCAGTATTATGAATCATCTCCGTTTATGGTAAGACTTTGGGTGTTGTATTGCTAAGTGCTAAGTCACACGACGTGTGTTTTAAATTCTGTAATGCTTTGATGGTGAGTGACATCCCATCAGTCTGTGAAGTGCTGTAAGAAGTAGCAGACGGCAGTGACAAAAAACAAAAAAAGAAAAAGTAACTGAACTAATCACTAGTAGGATTACGAATGTTTTGTGAATCCATGAGGGCTTATAAGGGCAACCCCCGTACGAGTAAAAATTAGGCAAGATTGTGAACCACATAACACACAAGCTGAGCTTGTGTGTTATATATCACTTTGTGTCAGATGTAGCTTGTTTTTTTCTTTTTTTCATTGTTGGTTGTTAAGTCTAGATTATTAACTAAGTTAACTGTTATATAACATGACTTTTGATTATACTTAGTTATGGCGATAGTAGATCTATGGATGTCCCACCTGATTAAAAGCGGCATATGATTGATCTAATAATATAATGCTATAAGCTTATGATGACTCCTTCAGTGTCTGTGTGCAGCATGATAAACACACCACAGGGTACGTTGTTCTAAACGAATGTGTCATACAAACTACCTGGCTGAAATAGAGTCATTATAAGGTAATTGTGTGAAAGCTAAGGTCTAACTATGCTGTCGTATGGGAAGATCGGAATGCAAATGCTCCACACGAGTGGAGACTTGTGTGCTTGAAAAATTTCAGTTAAAGTCTAAGCATCTGCCCAAGTAAGTCTAGGAACAAAATCAAATAAATGACTATTTAGTTCTTACAGGCTCTGATCAACAGGCTGCAAACAATGGAAAACTGGGTGAGGATGTTTAACTTTGGCACCAGGTAAACATTTTGTTGTTAGTGTATGTAGTCCATGTCACTCATTTAGCAAAAGGTTGAAGCAAGAGAAGAGGAAGTTGGCAAGAAGGAAGAAGACGGTAGGGGAAATTAAGAGTAGATGGAAATCTTTAGTAAGATTTGTTTTGAGAAAGAAAGTCTTGTGAAAGTGAACAATGGGGAGAAATTAGCAAGTAGGGGAAGAATCAGGGATCTATACCCTGCTGTCTCTGTGAGAAGCTTTGACGGAGACGTCATCTCTACAGGAATCTGGGACCAACAAAAGCTGACAGTTGACCAGCTGCAGAAGACCCACAGTGGGGGAGAAAGGACACCCTCTTACCTCTCTCTGACCACCAGAAGAAACAGATCCAGTTCGATCCAGACCCAAGGATTTCATCAAAATTAGCTAAACCAAAAAGCAGAGGATGACAGGTCAGAGCATAGAGAACACACAGACATGAACACAAAAACATATAGAGAAGGCATAAATTATTAGGATGTTTCTCAAATCAACACTATTTCATAGCAAATTTAGAATTAGTAGTTTTTATATCCAGACTATTTATTTATCTTCAAAAATTTTTTAAAAGAAGAAATTAGTAGGATTGAATTGAATTTATAAAGATTTTATAGGGAAAGTGTCATGATCAGTGTCTTTGTCTCTAGTTGTTCCCTGTTTTCACGTCATGTCCTCCTTGTCTTATTTTGGTTCCAGGTTCCAGTTCCGGTTTTATTTTGGTAGCACTCCCAGTTTCTGTTTCCGTTCTTGCTTTACTTCCTGTTATCAGTTCTGTTCTCCCTAGTTCATTACCCACACCTGTCGGTAATCAGTTAATCAAATCACTGTATTTAACCACCACCTGTGTCCTTAGTTCGCTGCCAGATTGTCGTATTCTAGTTCCCTGAGTGTTCGTGTTTGATGAGTTGAGTTCCCTGAGTGTTCGTGTTTCCCGTGTCCTGTTCCTGCCCGTATCATGTATCCTGCCCGACCTTGGATTACCTACTTACCGTGAGTTTTTGCCTGTTCCCTGTCTGTACTTTCGCCGAGCCTTTTCTGTGTATGACCTGGACCGTCTGACCGTGCCTTTGAGAATAAACCCTTTTGTGGATTATAATATCGCCTCCGTGCTGTGCATGTGGGTTCGCCGTCTGCCTGCTTCGAGTCCCTGACAGAACAATCTGGCCAAACTTGGACCCAGCCAGCACTTAGCCTCCGGTCAGGTCAGTGACTGTTTTTCCTTGTTTTTTTTTTACGGCGAATATAACTCTCCCGCGGAAGTATGGAGTTTACCTGCGCCGAGCTACCCAGCGACCTACATAAGTATTTCGAGATCCTTGCGGAGGATTACCTACGGGCTAGTAACTCGGAGGATCAGCGCAGCGCCGTAGAGGTGGCAATAGTGACGCTGGAGGACGATGACACCGCGTTAGATCACCCCAGCGTTCATCGCCTCTACGAGCGACTATGCGCGAAGTTTGATGAATTAAGCGACACGCTCTGTACCACGCCAGCGCCAGTCGCACCGCCTATGGTTTCGGTTTCCTCCTCCCCGCCCCGTCGGATCGTCGTGCCTACACCAACCTGCCCAGCTCCATGGTTATTTCCCTGGGAGGATTTCCTGCTCTCACGCGGCCCTCAGTCTCCAGTTCCGCCGCGCGCTGCTCAGCCTCCAAGTCAGCCGCGCGCTGCTCAGTCTCCAGTTCAGCCGCGCGCTGCTCAGTCTCCAGTTCAGCCGCGCGCTGCTCAGTCTCCAGTTCAGCCGCGCGCTGCTCAGCCTCCAAGTCAGCCGCGCGCTGCTCAGCCTCCAAGTCAGCCGCGCGCTGCTCAGCCTCCAAGTCAGCCGCGCGCTGCTCAGTTTCCAAGTCAGCCGCGCGCTGCTCAGTTTCCAAGTCAGCCGCGCGCTGCTCAGTTTCCAAGTCAGCCGCGCGCTGCTCAGTTTCCAAGTCAGCCGCGCGCTGCTCAGTTTCCAAGTCAGCCGCGCGCTGCCCAGACCCCAGTTCAGCCGCGCGCTGCCCAGACCCCAGTTCAGCCGCGCGCTGCCCAGACCCCAGTTCAGCCGCGCGCTGCCCAGACCCCAGTTCAGCCGCGCGCTGCCCAGACCCCAGTTCAGCCGCGCGTTGCCCAGACCCCAGTTAAACCGTGTGTTACTCATGCCCCGGTGCAGCCCTGTCGTCTCCAGGCCCCAGCCCAGTCGAACCTAGTCCAGACCCCAGTTCAGCCGTGTGTTGCCCAGACCCCAGATCAGCCGTGTGTTGCCCAGACCCCAGATCAGCCGTGTGTTGCCCAGACCCCAGATCAGCCGTGTGTTGCCCAGACCCCTGATCAGCCGTGTGTTGCCCAGACCCCTGATCAGCCGTGTGTTGCCCAGACCCCAGATCAGTCGTGTGTTGCCCTGACCCCAGTTCCGTCCTTGTCCCCGTCAGAGGGCGCTGTCCGTCTGACGACTGTTAACCCCACCCAATCAGGCCCGACGTCCCCCCCGTCGAGCTCGGCAGCTGTAAGCTGTCATGCCAGCTCCGGAGGGGACGCCGCTCCAGTCCCTGTCGGCCATGTTGCGGCCGTTCCAGTCCCTGTCGGCCATGTTGCGGCCGTTCTAGTTCCTGTCGGCTCCTCAGAGGAGGACGCCGTCCCTGTTCCCGTCGGCCATATTGAGGCCGTTCTAGTTCCAGTTCCTGTCGGCTCCTCAGAGGAGGACGCCGTTCTAGTTCCTGTCGGCCAAGTAGAGGCCGTTCTAGTCCCTGTCGGCCATGTTGCGGTCGCTCCAGTCCCTGTCGGCCATGTTGCGGTCGCTCCAGTCCCTGTCGGCCATGTTGCGGTCGCTCCAGTCCCTGTCGGCCATGTTGCGGTCGCTCCAGCCCCTGTCGGCCATGTTGCGGTCGTTCCAGTTCCTGTCGATCCGTTAAAGGTCGTTCCTGTCCCTGTCGATCCGTTAAAGGTCGTTCCTGTCCCTGTCGGCCATGTTGAGGTCGTTCCTGTCCCTGTCGGCCATGTTGAGGTCGTTCCAGTTCCTGTCGGCCATGTTGAGGTCGTTCCAGTTCCTGTCGGCCATGTTGAGGTCGTTCCAGTTCCTGTCGGCCATGTTGAGGTCGTTCCAGTTCCTGTCGGCCATGTTGAGGTCGTTCCAGTTCCTGTCGGCCATGTTGAGGTCGTTCCAGTTCCTGTCGGCCATGTTGAAGTCGTTCCTGTTCCTGTCGGCCATGTTGAGGTCGTTCCTGTTCCTGTCGGCCATGTTGAGGTCGTTCCTGTCCCTGTTCCTGTCGGCCATGTTGAGGTCGTTCCTGTCCCCGTTCCTGTCGGCCATGTTGAGGTCGTTCCTGTCCCCGTTCCTGTCGGCCATGTTGAGGTCGTTCCTGTCCCCGTCCCTGTCGACCAAGTTGAGGTCGTTCCAGTTCCTGTCCCTGTCGACCAAGTTGAGGTCGTTCCAGTTCCTGTCCCTGTCGACCAAGTTGAGGTCGTTCCAGTTCCTGTCCCTGTCGACCAAGTTGAGGGCGTTCCCGTAGGCCAGGTTGAGGGCGTTCCCGTAGGCCAAGTTGAGGGCGTTCCCGTAGGCCAAGTTGAGGGCGTTCCCGTAGGCCAAGTTGAGGGCGTTCCCGAAGGCCAAGTTGAGGGCGTTCCCGAAGGCCAAGTTGAGGGCGCTCCCGTAGGCCAAATAGAGGGCGTTCCCGTAGGCCAAGCAGAGGTCACCCCTGTCTTTGACCCCGTTCCTGTCGACCCTGTAGCGGTCGTTCCAGTCCCCGTTCCTGTCGACCCTGTAGCGGTCGTTCCAGTCCCCGTTCCTGTCGGCCCTGTAGCGGTCGTTCCAGTCCCCGTTCCTGTCGGCCCTGTAGCGGTCGTTCCAGTCCCCGTTCCTGTCGGCCCTGTAGCGGTCGTTCCAGTCCCCGTCACCCGTGGAGCCGCAGCGCCCGCCGGCCCCCAGGAGGAGGTCGCGCCAGCCGCAGTTCCTGCGCACCTCCAGGAGGAGGTCGCGCTAGCCGCAGTTCCTGCGCACCTCCAGGAGGAGGTCGCGCTAGTCGCAGTTCCTGCGCACCTCCAGGAGGAGGTCGCGCCAGCTACAGCTCCTACGCACCTCCAGGAGGAGGTTGCGCCAGCCGCAGTTCCTGCGCACCTCCAGGAGGAGGTTGCGCCAGCCGCAGTTCCTGCGCACCTCCAGGAGGAGGTTGCGCCAGCCGCAGTTCCTGCGCACCTCCAGGAGGAGGTTGCGCCAGCCGCAGTTCCTGCGCACCTCCAGGAGGAGGTTGCGCCAGCCGCAGTTCCTGCGCACCTCCAGGAGGAGGTTGCGCCAGCCGCAGTTCCTGCGCACCTCCAGGAGGAGGTCGCGCCAGCCGCAGTTCCTGCGCACCTCCAGGAGGAGGTCGCGCCAGCCGCAGTCCCGGCGGACCCCCAGGAGGAGGTCGCGCCCGCCGCAGTCCCGGCGGACCCCCAGGAGGGGGTCGCGCCCGCCGCAGTCCCGGCAGACCCCCAGGAGGGGGTCGCGCCCGTCGTAGTTCCTGCCGACCTCCAGGAGGGGGTCGCTCCCGCCGTAGTTCCTGCCGACCTCCAGGAGGGGGTCGCTCCCGTCGTAGTTCCTGCCGACCTCCAGGAGGGGGTCGCTCCCGCCGTAGTTCCTGCCGACCTCCAGGAGGGGGTCGCTCCCGTCGTAGTTCCTGCCGACCTCCAGGAGGGGGTCGCTCCCGTCGTAGTTCCTGCCGACCTCCAGGAGGGGGTCGCTCCCGTCGTAGTTCCTGCCGACCTCCAGGAGGGGGTCGCTCCCGTCGTAGTTCCTGCCGACCTCCAGGAGGGGGTCGCTCCCGTCGTAGTTCCTGCCGACCTCCAGGAGGGGGTCGCTCCCGTCGTAGTTCCTGCCGACCTCCAGGAGGGGGTCGCTCCCGTCGTAGCTCCTGCCGACCTCCAGGAGGGGGTCGCTCCCGTCGTAGCTCCTGCCGACCTCCAGGAGGGGGTCGCTCCCGTCGTAGCTCCTGCCGACCTCCAGGAGGGGGTCGCTCCCGTCGTAGCTCCTGCCGACCTCCAGGAGGGGGCCGCTCCCGTCCCGGCTCCGGCCGCACCAGCATCGGTTCCTGGCGGTCCGGCTCCGGCCGCATCTGCATCGGTTCCTGGCGGTCCGGCTCCGGCCGCATCTGCATCGGTTCCTGGCGGCCCGGCTCCGGCCGCATCTGCATCGGTTCCTGGCGGCCCGGCTCCGGCCGCATCTGCATCGGTTCCTGGCGGTCCGGCTCCGGCCGCATCTGCATCGGTCCCTGGCGGTCCGGCTCCGGCCGCATCTGCTTCGGTTCCTGCCTCTCGTCGCGGTGGTCCAAGGAGGACGCCGCTGGTTCCTGCCTCGTCTCTGCCTTTGCTGCCGGACTGGTGGCCTCGCCCTCGGCGCATCCTGCTGCTGGGATGGCGCTGCCTCCTGCGGCGCCGTCCGCCTCGACTCCTCAACCGCCTGGATCAGCGTCCGCCTGGAGGACGCTGCCATGCGGGGTGGTCCCCGGGGACATCGTCCCAGCTCAAGGGCACTAAGAGTGCCATCCTGGCTCAGCGGCTGCTGGGCAGGGTCTCGCCACGCCATCACCCTCCGTGAGGGAATCCCTGAACTTCATGTTTTCTTGGTCATGGACTTTTGTAGTGTTTGTGGACTCTTGTTTTGGCCCTCCTCCGGTCCTCCCTCCACCCACCCTGCTCATGTACCTTGAGGGGTAGGGATTCGGTCCCTCCGCCTGGGACCACCCTCCGCCCGCCCTGGTTTGGGGGGGGAGGCTTCCGTAGGCGCCGTGGAAGGCGCCATAGGGGGGGGGGTACTGTCATGATCAGTGTCTTTGTCTCTAGTTGTTCCCTGTTTTCACGTCATGTCCTCCTTGTCTTATTTTGGTTCCAGGTTCCAGTTCCGGTTTTATTTTGGTAGCACTCCCAGTTTCTGTTTCCGTTCTTGCTTTACTTCCTGTTATCAGTTCTGTTCTCCCTAGTTCATTACCCACACCTGTCGGTAATCAGTTAATCAAATCACTGTATTTAACCACCACCTGTGTCCTTAGTTCGCTGCCAGATTGTCGTATTCTAGTTCCCTGAGTGTTCGTGTTTGATGAGTTGAGTTCCCTGAGTGTTCGTGTTTCCCGTGTCCTGTTCCTGCCCGTATCATGTATCCTGCCCGACCTTGGATTACCTACTTACCGTGAGTTTTTGCCTGTTCCCTGTCTGTACTTTCGCCGAGCCTTTTCTGTGTATGACCTGGACCGTCTGACCGTGCCTTTGAGAATAAACCCTTTTGTGGATTATAATATCGCCTCCGTGCTGTGCATGTGGGTTCGCCGTCTGCCTGCTTCGAGTCCCTGACAGAAAGCATACATGTCAGATTAATAAAACAAACTAGATGATAATGTAATAATGATAACGATAAAACAGGATAGTAATTATGACTAGATACTGGTTGATGTGGATGTTCACTGAAACAGACAACATCTAATTAAATTTTATTTATTTGAGTCTCTGAGCCAAGAATCCATTGTCTGATACCTCACCCCACCTTGTCTGCCCTTACATCAAAGCGTTAACTGACTTTAGAACCATATGGAGCTGTTTTCACCCAGACTGTCCTGGTGGTTTATTAATGATTACTAACTGAATGTGAATCTAGGGTATTTGTGTTATTTGTGTGTTTTTTTGTTTGTTTTGGAGATTTGCTGAAACTTAACAGGTTTCATTTGTGTTGTGGCCAGATTGTTTCCTCTGGAAGGTTTACAAGAATTGTTCTATTGGAATATTGCAGATGCTAAATTTAAAAACAAAACATGTAATAGAATCACTAAGCAATATCCTAATTGGAGTTTTTAGAAGGGTATTACTGTCCATGGATTTGCGCTTTTTAAGAGATCTCTCCCATGTAAGTTGTTGTGTTACATTATTTTTTTGTGATTATACATGGCTTTTTGACTTGGACCTCTGACTTGCAACACAGACTTGGTTTTTATTTAGTTTCATTTATTTAACGTAATCATGCTCTGTGGAAGTCTCTTTCAACAAACAAAGAAGCAAACAGATGTTTCTTCCTAAGAGTTATAGAAGGTTGTTGTAATTAGTATTAGAATAATCCTCCGGACTTTGCTGTACGTTTACACTTCTCTTTATTCTCTCATTTGCTCACACTTTTTCTTGCAATGTCTGAACAACACCTTGACCCACCTGTTCATGGCACCCTCTTGAGGTTGGCATAGGTATAACACAACACAACATTTCCCCTTTTCTTGAAGAGCTTACTCTGTATAGTAGTACAATAAAAATCAGTTTCACCAGAGTTTGTAACTTAAGTACTTAAATGAACTCAAATATCAGCAGCACATAGGTCAACAGTAGTATACCATTATAACAGCATGGAACTTGTAGTATATCATCTTAGCAAACTAGAATTACTGTGTAGTTAAGACATAATATCACAACATAAATCTTCTCTGTCTGAACACATTTATCAATGCATAGGCCAAATGTTCTCTTTATCTCGCATAATCTACCATATGGGTGTATTTCTTGTGTATTTCTGTGGTTCCTTCTTGGACCTAACTCTTGGGCATCACGTTGTGCATCCTCAGACATCATCATTCCATCAAGTGTTGTGTCCATGTCCATATCAGTACCGATCAGAGCTTCTTTTGGAAAGGATGCCAGCTTGGATACATTCCATTTCCGACCATCAATCAACAGGAATGTATTTGGTCCCAATTTTTTTATGACAGTTAGTGGTTCTGTGAACTTTGATGAACCCTTTGGGACATGTTCAGGTCTCCTGATTCTCACAGTGTCATTCACTTGGAACTTCGTAACCTTTTCACCCCGTCTTCTGCCTGTGTACTCTCTTTTGCTGGTTTTGTTTCACTGTCTCTTTCACTTGTGCATGTGTTTTACTGTTCCTTGAAATAGGGAGTACATTTAGTTTTGTGCGCATCTTCCTATTTCTCTGCAGTTCAAATGGTGTAGCTCCTGTAGAGGCATGTGGTGTAGCTCGGTAGTTTAGTAGGAACTCTGTTACAGCTTGTTTCCATGGTTTGTGCATCTTGTCAGCTGTTTGTAAGCACTCTTTAAGTACCCTGTTGAACCTCTCAATGGCTCCATTAGTTCTTGGGTAGTACACACTGGAGCGTAGGTGTTTTATTGCTCTTTCTCTCAGAAAAGAAGAAAATTCATGTGAGGTGAATTGACGTCCATTGTCAGAAATTAAAAAGAAAGGATTTCCCTCACGGCTAAACAGTGTTCAGAAATCAACAACTATTTCAGTAGTAACAGTACGGGCAAATGCAACTTCAGGCCACTTGCTGTATTAGTCAGTGAAAGTAATTACATAGTGGCAGTCCTATGTTGCACATTCAAACAGACCTGTAATGTCAATTCCAACTTTTTCCCATGGTCTATTAGGAAGGTCCACTGGAGTGAGCGGTGCAGTCGATGTTCGTGCAGTTTTATCAGTATACTGGCACGGCACACATGAAGCTAACGTGTCATGCACACTGGGATCCATTTTTGGCCACCAGTACAATTCACGGAGTCTCTGCTTTGTACGTACCAATCCTTGGTGTCCTTCATGTGCTAGGTTTATCTGAGTGAAAGAGGAACAATCAAACGATCTGTGCCTCTCATGATGAGTGAATCATCCATAGCCAGTTCATCTCTCACACGTATGGTAGTATGGTGCAAGTTCAGGAGTCACGTTGTTTCTACATTTCGGCCATCTAGCCTGAATCTGATGTCTCAGTTGTATTAATTCTTTGCACGTGTCACAGGCAGCAGCAAACTCAGTCAAAGACATAGCATGCAAAGATAAAGAAAAGACCGTAGAAACCATGTCTGGTACATCAGGAGCATCTTCCGTCTCCTCAGTCGGCTGTCACATTTTTTTTTACCTGGGTGGTAAGTGACATCGTAAGTAAAACAAAGCAGTCTAGCGGACCATCTGGCAATCCTTAGACCAGCTTGACCAGTTCCTTTGGATGTGAGTGCCTGGTGATCAGTACGCAGCGTGAAATGGTGTCCCCACAGATAGGTTCTTAATTTTTCAACAGCCCAAACACTGTTGTTCTTCTTATTCAATAGTTGAATACTTTCTTTCAGCAGGAGAAAGTGATCTAGATGCAAAGGCAACAGTCTTCTTTGTGTTGTCCGGATGAAGCTGTGTAAGTACAGCACCCAAACCATAGTTTGAAGCATCAGTGGTCACCTGAGTAGGCAGCTCAGGGTCATATAGTGCCAAAACAGGACTTTCGAGTATCAGCCTTTTAATTTCAGAAAAACTAGACTCTGCATAAGCAGTCCAATTAAAGTTCAAATCAGTAGACTCTTTAAGCTTGGCACGTAATGGTTCAACAACAGTAGCAAATTTCGAAAAGAACTTACTGTACCAGGATGCGAGACCAATGCAGGATCTCAGGGATACTGGATCATGTGGGGCAGGATCATGAGCTACTGCACTGACCCGTTCTTTGTCTGGATGAAGTCCCTGCTTGGATATTGTATGTCCTAAGAAAGACAGAGAAGTCTGATTGAACTTAAGTTTACAAATGTTCAATTTAAGACCTGCCTCATTTAAGGTTTGCAGCACTCTCTGTAGGTTGACATTGTGATCCTGCTGGGTGGTGCCATAACATATGATGTCATTCAAGTAGGCTTGTACCCCTGGGAATCCAGACAGTATAATGGACATCATCTTCTGGAATGCTGAAGGAGCCGAAGCCATCGTTTCAGTTCATCCATGTGTGGTAAGGGATAGCAGTCACAAACAGATTAGGTTCTCGGTCGACGCATATGCATGACTTTCCTCCGTCACGTTTCTGTGTGACAACGATGGGTGAGACCCATGGAGATGCATCGATGCGCTCAATAACGCCTTTGATTTGAAGATCTTGAAGTTCCTCAGTTACAGCTTGTCGTAAGGGAAGTCTCCTTAGCTTTTGCTGTATGGAATTAGCATCTGGTTTCATTTATATTTTGTCCACAAATCCTCTTGCACATCCCACTTCCTGTATTTGAACCTCTAGGGCACCTAATGATGTAGTAGTTGGCACGTTTGGCTGACGGTGAGAGGGAGTACTGAAGTTTGCAGAGATTACTCTGTTACCATCAATACACATATGTAATGCAGTAAACATGTCCAAGCCAAGTAAAGCAGCACCTGATTCAACCACCATAAAGGAACAAGGGGCAGAATATGCATTGTGAGTCACTTGCACATAAACACCCTAGTACTGGAATTTTCTCTTTGAGTATGTGCACAGGGAGACAGTAGGTTTAGTAAGTTCACATGTAGGAAAGTAGGTAAGGTAGGTGCTCACAGGAAGAATAGAAACAGATGAGCCTGTATCCACAATTAGCTCCACATCAAAAGAATGTTCTTTAGCATCAACATGTACAGTCCCTGTACACAGGATTTTATCCCGCGCACCTTCATTCATGTAAGGTACAGTCAGTTCATTTATTTGTGTTTGACAAACCTCTTTCTTAGAAGATCAATCCTATTTTCCCGCATGAATTGCATGTTGCTTTGTTAGCAGGGCATGATGGTTTATTAGCCATGTGGTTGGTATATCCGCAGTGGTAGCAGGAGCGATATTTACTGTTGGGGGACCTCATCTGTATAATCTGTTATTAACAGAATTATTATTAAGGTCCCACATGCTCAGACAAAAGAGGTACTGCGGCCTACGTGTAAAGTTTTCATCCTGATAGTAGTGAGTGAGAACAAAGAGATTTCAAATCCAAGTGCCAAAACCAGGCGCCAGGCTGGGGAACCATACCTGGCTTCCCCGCTGACATCCAACTCCCGCTGACACAAGCAACAAACGGAGGAGAAACTTGGACGTCGACCAAAACAATGGCAGCTAACAACCAAACAATAGGAGGGGCGTGACCAAAACACGGTTATAAAAGCCACCGTGACCGAAGACTCGTCCCTTGTTCTCTTTGACCTTTGTCCTCCCTTGTTCTCTTCTCTCCTCGCATTCGAGACCACTGCAGACCTTTCTTCTCTCCGTCCACCTGGAGCTTCCCTCTGCACCGGCACGCCTGGAGCCTCCACCGCAGCCAGCAGCTGAACTAACGAAGACGTCGTCACAGAGAACGGGCCTGATCATCCATCTACTTCCAGCCACACGGCAGGAAACCTCCAGCTTAACCGCCTCACCCGCCACCGCATCAGCTGATCACGACGCGATCACCGCGACGCACACCTGGACCAGACCGCAACAACACGGTTCTTTCCCTGTGAGCGCCAGACACGCGCACTCCATTCAAAGGGCTCACCGGAACACGTGCAGCTGTGTCATCTCACCACGCCCTTAAAGGGGGGCGCACTCCTCCTCCTCCTTTCTCTTCCTCTCTCTGTCTCTCTCTCTCTCTCTGTCTGTCTCTCTCTCTCTCTCTCTCACACACACTGGTCATTGGTCCCTGAAAACAATTAAGTAATTATTAATTCAATTAATAATTATAAAATCAATAATAGTTAAGTGTTTCACTTATTAAACTATAGACATTTGTCATATAGTTATATATATTTAAGCTAATAACCAAATTTGTAAATCGAAATCATAGACATAATTGGTATCTCCACTCAAGAGCTATAAATCTAATTATCATAATTTGTGCTCCTCAAATATCCCCAACATAACGGTGCCCCGTGTGAGGCCGAGAAAGATTATTCACCGTGCTGTAAATCTGTACAAATAATCTGCTGGTGGATGCAAGAATTCACAACCGTGTGTGGTAGGAACCAAGGTGCCCCTTTGTTTAACACTAGTTACTGAGAACTGCAGTAGGAACAGTGTGCCTAGAAGCTTAGCTTCCACTTAGCATTAAGAGGCCAAGTGTAGCTTTAGCACAGGCTGCTAAACTACCAGTGGTACTAGTGTTAGCCTAGCTACTAGCTTAGCTATTAGCTCAGGGTTCGCTGCCATCAGTGTTACCAAGCTGTGCTTTGTTAGCTTAGCGTTAACTTAGCAACAAGCTACCACATGTCAGCTAGTGTGTGTGTGCATGTTAGCATGCTACCATTAGCATAGCTCTTGTGAGTTGGAGTATCTTAGAGTGATACCATTGGGTTGTGCTTACTTTAGCATTAACTGCTGCTAACCACAATCCCAGAGATTGACAATAGGTTATGCCAAAGCCTTCACTGAAACCAAAGTAAGTAGGCTTAGTGTCTTTTCAGTTAGCAACCCCTGCTAGCTAATTGTGTGTTAACGGGAGCCAAGCTTGGTTTTCTGCAAGGCAAACCCAGACAAGCCTCCACCGCTAACACATAATAAACATTCAAGTAAGCCACAGGTTGAAGTGTGACCTGTGCACTACTACTTTAGCTGTAGTTGTAAGTCACACCGCTCCTCAGAACCAAAATGAGCAGCGTGAATCTTGGGAGATCCTGTGCTGAACGTTTCCCCAGGCAGGGAAACTTAGACTTTCAAGGAGTTGTTGCAAAGATCTTAGATGTGTCAGTAACATAATTAGAATACCTCAATAGTTATACTATTGATGAAAGTGAAGCTGAATTGCAGAGGTGTTACATGGCCAAGCCCTCAATAAAAGCTTACCTGGCCCAAGAGGTAATTGGTGAATTGGCTCTACTGTGCCACCGCAAGGCGCAGCTGAAGGCTGCAGAGTATAAAAAGAAGCTCTTCATTGTGTGCAGTGGTTACAAAGCTGAGCAGGAGACCATTTTGAACCTTGAGTCTCTGGGTCACAAAACAAGAGCTGGAGCAACTCAGGGAAGACAAAGAGAGATTGCAGCAGGACCATGATGCCCTACAATCTAGTCTCCTAGTGGCCCATCAGGAAGTTGAGAAAGCCAGGAGGAAGAGCCAGAGCGATCAGGTAGACATGGCAGCCAGTCCAGGGAGACAAGAGCTGACCAAGTCAGGTTTAGGTGGTGAGAGTAGGCTAGCTCCCAGGAAGGCTGAGCAACCCCCGCCTCTTGATAGCCAAACAAACCGATCACATGCAAAGCTAGAGATGCCCCAAGCATGCACAGTGGCTCTCACCCAAAGGCTAGAGATCCCCCAGCCACCTCCTTACGAGCACCAGCTCAGTCCAGCTACTTGTGTAACCAGTGAGATACAGTAATCAACGGCAAAGGTTTTCAGACCACTACAGTGGCTGAGTACAGGGACACTAGCACTCCAGTGCACAGGAAAGCATCCAGAGCAAACTTGTTTTACTCCCCCTCATGCACTGAGGACAGGAATGCCCCCACTCTGAGGAGGGAAAACTCACCTGAGAACCAGAGTGACAGTGGCAGGTTAAGCCCCCTGTTGGAGGAGAAAGCACCTCGTCTCAAACGCAGGAAGCAGCGTCGGGTTTACCCACGTTACAGCGACCAGTGGAACGACACAAGCTCAAGTGACTCTGATAGTGCTTATCCTTCCCAAAACTTAGGTTTGCGCCTACGCCAGCTTGAATCACTAGCGAAGGACATTGAGTGATTTGATCCCAATAGCCATGATTCCTCCATAGATGACTAATTGCGGGAAGTCGATCGTTGCTTATTGGACCTCCCTCATGCAACAGCTCACGAGAAACTGAAGCTAATCTGGAAGACCACACCTAGGAGTTTCCATGTCTTAATGGAAACACTCGAGCCTGCCATTCGGGATCAGTACTCCTCACTCTGTCGAGCCTTAAGAGAAGAATATGCCCCATATTCTGACCCGGCAGCAGCTATCTTTGAAGCGTTCAATGTCTTACACAAAAGAAATGAACCTCCAAAAGAATATTACAGGCGTCTCAGAAAGGCCTACTTCCATGGACGGAATACACCAGGTCTAGAAGAAGACAGTACATTCCAGTCCTTATTCCTGCATAATCTCCATGACAGCATCCAATTTGATGTCGCCATGCACCATAAGACAGGCAGGCGCACAATGCAGGGAGTTGTGAGATATGCCCAGCTGGTATGGGAAACGCGTGTACGCCCCATTAGGAGACCTGTAGCGGACGCCAGAGTTTTTAGCATCCAGACCCATCAAAAGTCTGACTTAACACTTGAAGGCCACAAAATGCCTCGTGCTAAGAGAAGCAGATGACGGCAAAGGAAGAATTAAAACCGCAGGTCACGTCGCCAGCAGGTTGACACAGTCAACCGGGAAGATGAGCCTCTTCAACACTGTAATTCAAGGCCAAAACAACCTCGTTCCCACCCACGAGGGGGAAGAGGTCGGTTCAGACAGAACTTGAACCATAAGTACAGGGGCCACAGTCCAGTTGACCTGTCACGGGAAGACTCAGAGGTGGACATTGTAAGTCTGGTACGGAGATGCGTGGAGGAAGCCCTAAAAGAACTTAATCGACCTAACAGGTCGGCTGCTCCTTCAGACCTCTCAACAGAACCCAGACACTGACTCCCCACTAGTGGATTAGACCAGGCATCTTTCCCTATTACACTAGGTACGAAAGACATAGGTGGCCTAGACCAGGCACCAAGCCTGTGTCAAACACATCCACATACCAAAAGGGGGGAGCAGTCCCAGCTCCCAAAGGTGAGGGTACACTAGCCCAGGCCACAACGTGATATGTATAAAGACAACTAGTCCGCATCCATTGTAGGTCCCAAAAATCTTATCAGCAACCTGGTTGGAATAGCTGAATCTCTGGATGAACCTAAACAATATGTAACCCACACATAGTTCATTTCTTCTCCTAAATGATTTTGCAGCCTCCTGAGACCCTCCAGGACAATCAGAGAAGATAATTCAGGTACAGGTAGCTAGGTAGGCTAATGAAATCTCATCTGCAAGTTAGCTCCTCGGTTAGAGTCAGTAGCAACTTATTGAGTTTCTGTTAAAGCCTTATCAAGGAAAGCCTTGTGTCCACTACCAACACGGTTATGCATCCCTTTCAGGTACCACAACCCTGGCAGTACCAACTTAAATTGTGGTTAGAAACATGGCTTGGTTAGGTCCATGGCTTAGATCTCATGCAACTAGAGAATGTACACACTGTAGTCCACACCAGACACAGACATGTACACTTCATAAAGACACCAACCTGGAAATGCCTTGCCAGCTAACAACTCTTTCACGAGTTTCTCTTCACTCATCTATCCCTCTCTTTTCTTGTGTTTTCTTTCACCCGAGAAATACATTGTAAATGATATGGTTTAGGATTGTAGACAGACATGCTTTCACCTCTGCTCAGACATGCTTTCGCCTCTGCTCAGACATGCTTTCGCCTCTGCTCAGACATGCTTTCGCCTCTGCTCAGACATGCCTCCTAAATGCTCAGACTTGCCTCCAACTCTAGCAAACAAGGACTGTTTGGAATACATGGACTGTCAATGAACATTGATGATGCCCACAGGAGATCACAAGTACACTGAGGACCTTAACGAACCTGTCAGAGCACATGGACACTTTCAATGTCTTGTTCCAAAGCGACAGCTGACACGCCATCATTCAGAACAAAAAGGGGGGATGTTGGGGGAACTCATCTGTATAATCTGTTATCAGAATTAGTATTAAGGTCCCACATGCTCAGACAAAGGAGGTACTGCGGCCTGCATGAAAAGTCTTCATCCTGATAGTAGTGAGTGAAAACAAAGAGATTTCAAATCCGAGCGCCAAAACCAGGCGCCAGGCTGGGGACCCATACCTGGCTCCCCCGCTGACATCCAACTCCCGCTGACACAAGCGATAAATGGAGGAGAAACTTGGACGTCAGCCATCCTGATTGGACCAAACAATTGGAGGGGCGTGACCAAAACACGGTTATAAAAGCCGCCGTGACCGAAGACTCGTCCCTTGTTCTCTTCGACCCTCGTCCTCCCTTGTTCTCTTCTTTCCTCGCATTCGAGACCACTGCAGACCTTTCTTCTCTCCATCCACCTGGAGCTTCCCTCTGCACCGGCACGCCTGGAGCCTCCACCGCAGCCAGCAGCTGAACTAACTGAGACGTTGTCACAGAGAACGGGCCTGATCACCCATCTACTTCCAGCCACACGGCAGGAAACCGCCAGCTTAACCGCCTCACCCGCCGCCGCATCAGCTGATCACGACGTGATCACCGCGACGCACACCTGGACCGGACCGCAACAGCGCAAGCACGCACGCACGCCACGCTGGATCTTCCCACCAGGACTAAGTAGTAAGGCAGAGGCATTCTTAAGTCTGAGCAGAGTAGAACTTTTAGGGTATCAGTAATTGTTTTATTGTTGTGTTGTTTGTTTTCCTGCACACACGATCTTACTACTGTGCATTTCCGCGATCATGTGACTGTAACACTGTTATAGAGCTGCATGAATCTAAGAGATGCACATTGAAGTGTTGTAATCTGTGATTTTGCTAGCTTAAGTGCTTTATTGTGTTACTGTGCGGTGCTCTGTTTCTGCTGCGACCATGCTAAGCGCACGTTTCAACCACTGCACGCTTCTGCGATCACGTGACTATATCACAGAATATAGCCCCACGTGTTTGTGTGACCACACACCTTATTCACGCTAGTCCCACTTCACATTCCTTCACACGTTTCTTTCCCTGTGAGCGCCAGACACGCGTGCTCCATTCAAAGGGCTCACCGGCACATGCGCGCAGCTGTGCCACCTCACCACGCCCCTAAAGGGGGGCGCTCTCCCTCCTCCTTTCTCCTTCCTTCTCTCTCTCTCTCTTTCTCGCTCTCTCTCTCTCTCACACACACACACACACACACACACACACACACCCCTTTTACCTCAGGTAACACGCATACACATACAGTACTTCCACACGTAGAAGTCCCCGTAAATTAAGTAATTATTATTTCAATTAATACTTATAAAATCAATAATAGTTAAGTATTTCACTTATTAAACTATAGACATTTGTCATTTATCCTCTCTCTGTCTCTCTCTCTCTCTGTCTGTCTCTCTCTCTCTCTCTCTCTCTCTCTCACACACACACTGGTCATTGGTCCCTGAAAACAATTAAGTAATTATTAATTCAATTAATAATTATAAAATCAATAATAGTTAAGTGTTTCACTTAATAAACTATAGACATTTGTCATATAGTTATATATATTTAAGCTAATAACCAAATTTGTAAATCGAAATTATAGACATATTTGGTATCTCCACTCAGGAGCTATAAATCCAATTATCATAATTTGTGCTCCTCGCATATCCCCAACATTAACCCATATTTTTACCTGTAGCAGGCGGGGTCTTAGTTTTATTTTCCTGCTTCCTTGTATGCACGGCTCTCACTGGTGCAGTAGCCGTAGATGTAGCAGCGCTGCCGGCCAGGATGGCGGCATCTCGTATTCCTGTCTCGATCTGCAGGGTTAATGTAGCAGCTTTAGGTAGCGTTAAGTCCGGTTCCAGCAGCAGGTTGCGAACCATCTGATCCTCCAAATTTCCAACCTGACAAGTAGTAGCAAGTTGGCATAGCGCGGCCAGAAAATCCTTAACAGTCTCATCAGGTCTCTGTGCCCTCTGACGAAATTTATGTCATTCTGCAATCACATTAACTTTGGGAACAAAGTGCTGTTTCAGTCCTTCCACGGCAGAAGCATAAGTATCACCCGTATTGGGCAAAGCATAAAACAGTCTTTGTCCTTCATTGCGAAGTGCATGTAGTAAAACAGCACGTTTCCTAGAATCAGGCCAGCTGTCCCCTGTAGCGTCTCATATAGTAAAAGAGATAGCAGGTTCTCAGGGCAAGGCATAAAAGGTGCAGGTAAGGGTACGGAAACGGCCATCCTCATCACCAAAATGTTGTAATTAGTATTAGTATTAGTATTAAAAAGTCCTCCGGACTTCGCTGTACGTTTAGACCTCTCTTTATTCTCTCGCTTGCTCAAACTTCTTCTTGCAATGTCTGAACAACACCTTGACCCACTTATAACACAAGACAACAAAGGTGCTTACTGAATTCAGTGTACATACAGTATATCGGTTTGTTCTTTGCTTGTTTTGGGATTTTTTGGTTGTTTTATATGCTTTCGTTTGTTTTAACCTTAGATTATCGGCAATAGAATGAGTTTTTTTAATGAGATGCTTTATACAAATGTTTGAAGGACCACACTCAGTATACAATCGTTTCTGTTCTTGTAGCTTTTAACATTGGGTTATTTGCTGACTTGTTTTTGCTGTAACCAACAATTTTCATTTTCAATCCATATCTTCTTTGTGAAATCAGGTTTTGATGAAGGGTGAACCTGGGTTAATCCAGGTGCACACGCTAACATCTCTCTTCTTTTTAGCACTCAATTGACTCATGGGTTGAATCCATGTATCAAAAGGGAGGAGGTCTAATTATTTTGTGATTGTGTTTGTGATTTTTAGAGTTTTTGTTTTTTGAAAGTGGTTTTGATTTCTCATCCAATATTGAAAGTTAAAAAAGACTAAATTTTATTGATGTTAACCTAGACAATTTCTTATGAGAATGATAGTGTATGGAGTCAAATTAGATCTGTGTGTTTGTAACCAGATGCGTGTGTGCGTAGCCATATCTGTGCGTGCGTGACCAGATGCGTGCGTGCGTAATCAAATCTGTGCGTGTGTAAACCGATCTGTGTGTGCGTAAACCAATCTGTACGTGTGTAACCAGATTTGTACAAGCAGACTTAGTGGGGCCATACCATGCTTACACTTATAATTTGGGGCGTTAAAATTACGCACAAATTGTGGCTAAATTTACAAGTAAAATAACGTGACCTTAATTTGCCTCCACGCTCTGATTGGCTAATGAACAAGAAAGTTGTCGCAGTCCTTTGACGTGGCACAGCAGATCCTGAAAGCTCTACAAGCAGCAACAAGCTAGTCCACTGACTGATGACTTTAATTATATTTAACGATCAGACAGACATGACGGCTCATATTCATGTGTATGAAGTGTGACGTTGCTCTCGTGATTTACGGAGGTGATGCAGTTGCACGATTGTTAAACTGGTGTTTCTATCAGACATTAATATAGCATGTTAGCTGACAGGCTATTAGCAATGCCATGCTGTTATGATGCAGCTGGAGTTAAGGTGGCTCCAGTAAAGCTATCGTTGTGATTCTGTGTGATTGTTTATCAGACCACAATGAACATGTTTGCTTTAACAATGCTTTTAAACAGCCTGATATGTAATGCAGTTCCATATGAAAGAGTGACCATGTTAAATGGAGACCGACTTCCGGTGAGTTGTTTTACCTGGGTGACATCCTGTTAGCTGTCCCTGTCAATGCCTTGGTTTACGTTACCTATCTGTAAGAGGGTGTGCTCTCCGCGACAGAGTAATCTATAGACAGAGCGTAGTGTTTAACTTGTGTTTTGCAAGCTGGCTGGTATGATTGCTAATTGCAGAAAGCTGATGTGGTATGAACCGGAAGTAATGTTAGCGGAAGGCAAGAACTGAGCAGGAAAAGGAAATGCAACAGAATAAAACCGGAAGTTAACCTAAAACATAACAATGTCGCGTTTTGTGAGAACGATCAGGAGCGTTTTTTCCTTCACCGATTCACCTGTTACCTGCTGGCAGGCGCCATCAGCGCCTAAGTAAACTGTGGGTGAAGCAAAGCAGAGTCAGAGCGGTGCAGGTCTCAGCTGACGATTAAAAAATGAATGCTGCGAACTAAATAAACAATCGCGATTTCGCAGACCAAGCTTTCTGCGGTCTCTTTGGTATCTGTGACATCTTGAGAGATTCTGCAGCAACACTAGGTGTCTCCTTGTAGACGGTATTGATTAGCGGGAAGCACCAAGATACTGCACTAAAATCAAAGCCTGTCTAACAACTGCATTACATATCAGGCTGTTTAAAAGCATTGTTAAAGTAAACGTGTTTATTGTAGTTTTGATAAACAGTCACACAGAATCACAACGGTAGCTTTACTGGACCCACTTTAACTCCAGCTACATCATAACATAGCATGGCATTGCTAATAGCCTGTTAGCTAACATGCTACATTAACGTATGATAGAAACACCAGTTCGCGCAGCTGCATCACCACCGTAAATCACAAGAGCAACGTCACACTTCATACACATGAATATGAGCCGTCATGTCTGTCTGATCATTAAATATAATTAAAGTCATCAGTCAGTGGACTAGCTTGTTGCTGCTTGTAGAGCTTTCAGGATCTGCTGTGCCACGTCAAAGGACTGCAACGACTTTCTTGTTCATTAGCCAATCAGAGCGTGGAGGCAAATTAAGGTGTCGTTATTTTACTTGTAAATTTAGCCACGATTTGTGCGTAATTTTAACGCCCCAAATTATAAGTGTAAGCATGGATTAGCCCCACTAAATCTACAAGTACACATCTGGTTACACACGCACAGAACGGTTTACGCACAAATCTAATGTGACCCTAATTTGACTCCATAATTGTGTTGGTTTCTAGACGACAATCAAAACTGGAAATAATTAAATAATTAATTAAATTAAACAGCATGGTTACTGAGACTATTCCCACAATAGTTTTAGAACAGTTTTTGCTTTTACTTTGAACATGTTTTTAATTTGCTGATAACGCAACTAGTTGTACAGAATTTATAGTTATAGTAATGAAATGTTTCCGGTTTTCACTTCAGAAAGTTGCTTCGCATTAAGAAACTGTTTTCTATTTTTATTTTTCTAACACTAACACTTACTAACACTGACACTAATGTCTAACTAACTTTTATCAGCATTAGCTGCTACTGCTTTTTGTCATTGATGTCATTTATGTACAGGGTGTAACTGCTTTTTGTTTTCTTTTTACAGTTTTATACTTTTAAGCTTCCCTTTACAATTCTCCCCTTAAAGCCACAGATGACTAGAAAGTTGATGGAAACATCAACAATGCTTCTGCTAGGGAAGAATTGCTGACTGTGGAAGATTCAGTGGAACATCAACTTCTAATTGCTTGAATGTCTTCAGATTGGGAAACAAATCAACATTAAATATAAAAAAGGACAACAGAGATGAAATGGATGGATAATGGACTCTGCCTGGCCGGGATTGTTCGAGCAGTTCTGTGTTTGTTTCAAGTCCCTTTTAAAAGACGCTGTGGAAGCGACAACCCTCGAAACCCGGCTAGATTCTGTTAATGAACTAGACAACATAATCATGGAGGAGGAATGATGGCTCAACTACCCCAGTGTGGGGAGGCTTTGGTACAGTCTAAGCAGGATGTGCGAAGAGTTGGAACGCACTTTCTCTCCTTCGGCCGCAAAGACATTGGATCTTCGTTCATCGCCAGCTCATGCTTCAGTTCCGGTTTCTCTGCAGACTCTAGTTCCCGCTGTTAAGCCGACATCCTAGCAATTGCCTGCTCATGCTTCATTCGCCACCCAAGGTCGGTCTCCAGCTCCTGTCTCTTCTCATGGTCCTGCCCATGTTTCTGCTCCTGCCTCGCTTCCGTCTTCTGCTAGGACCTCAGCTCCTGCGCCTGCGGGTTTTCATGAACTATGCTCCCTCCCGAGTCCAGGTCCCACCCTCGACCCCCTTGCTGGCTCCCGATGAGGGAAGCCAGATATGGCAGGAGCTGAAGGCCCAGTGCAGCCCCGTCCTTCTTGCCCCCATTTCCTCTGTCTTCGCCTCATTCTTCACCTGCGGCTGCGTTCCCCTGCTCAACAGTCGGTGTCTCCACCATCTGCACTGCTTCTTGGACTGAACGGTTCCTGGGCCTCTTCAGCCCCATTCCCCGGCCTGTTGCTGCTTACCAGTGGAAAGCCCTGAAACCACAGCGTGCTCCTGCACCTGTCGCCCAGCCATGTCTGACCCCTGCTGCACCTGTCACCCAGCCACGTCTGACCTCTGCTGCACCTGTCACCCAGCCACGTCTGACCTCTGCTGCACCTGTCGCCCAGCCACCTCAAGCTCCAGCGCAGCAGCCATCTTGCCCAGCACAAGCTCCAGTGCAGCCATCTTAGCTCAACCTCCACAGTCGGCCCAAGCACCAGTCCAATATCCATTTCTGTTGCCAGCTCTAGCCTTGTTGTTGCAGTCAGCTTCCCCTTCTGCGGACAGTTCCCCAGATCAGGTTTCGATTCTGTCATGCCAAGCTCCAGCCCTGTCTAGACAAACTCCAAGACCTGGCTGCCAAGCCTGTCTATCTCGGTTCCTGGTGGTTCGGCATCGACCACGTCTGTCTTGGTTCCTTGTGGTTTGGCATTGAACACATCAGCTCCGGCTCCTCATCCACCCCTGTCTTCAGTTCCAGCTCGACGTCTGGGTTCGTCATCAGCTCTGGTTCTGGCTCCATATCTGGTTTCGGCTCTGGTTTCAGCTCCACAAGTGGGTTCGGCTCAGGTTGCAGTTCCACGTCTCCTGTTTTATTTTGTCCTATTTCCAGGTTCTATTAGTTCCTGCTTTATTCTCACTGTCACATGATTCACCACCTGCATTCAATCAGTCATTGTACTCTGTATATAGGTCAGTTCTTATCTCCAGTCCGTTGCCAGATTGTCTGATCACTTACCGGTATGAACTCTCCAGCCTTCTCGTAAGTCCTTTTGTACACCAGTCCTGGATCCTGTTTTGACCGTGTCTTGCCTTCTCCCTGTATGTATCGTTTTGGACTTACTGGACATTGCTTGGAGAACTGATTACCTTTTGCCTGATCCCTGTCTGTACTGTTGCCTGTCTTCATGTTTACCCGTGTACCGACTTCTGCCTGTCTGACCATGCATCTGCATTAAACCACCTCAAATAGAATAAGAATAAGAATAAGAATAAGAATAAGAATAAGAATAAGAATAAGAATTAGAATAAGAATAAGAATAAGAAAACCTTTAATAGTCCCGCAGTGGGGAAATTACTTCTCACAACAGCAGTACAGATGAGCGAGAATACAGGTACAGAACAGTTTGTGTTGGCACAGTACAAAGCAGTACAGTACAGTTAGAGTGAGTATGAAGTCATTACAGGGTTATTGCACAGTAGTGGGTATAAGATTTGTACCGGTAACAATATACATGATTGTTCACAGATTTACACAAATATTGTGCAGAGCAGGTTGCTATATAAACCACTGATGCAGTGGGTGAGTGACTGTAGTGGGACGTGGTCAACAGTTCTGATTATACAGTCTGACAGCAGCAGGTAGGAAGGATCTACGATATCTCTCCTTCACACAGCGAGGGTGGATCAGTCTGCTACTGAAGCTGCTCTCCAGAGCAGACAGTGAGTTCTCCAGTGGGGGCGAGACCTGGTCCATGATGGATGTCAGAGTCAGTCCTCTCACCCACCTCCTGCACCGTGTCCAGAGTGCAGCCCAGGACAGAGCTGGACTTCTTGATGATCCTGTCCAGTCTCTTCCTGTCCCTCACTGTGATGCTGCTGCTCCAGCAGACCACACCGTACAGGATGGCTGATGCCACCACAGAGTCATAGAAGGTCTTCAGGAGTGGCCCCCTCACTCCAAAAGACCGCAGTCTCCTCAGCAGGTAGAGTCTGCTCTGACCCTTCCTGTACAGTGCATCCGTGTTATGAGTCCAGTCCAGTTTATTGTTCAGATGCACTCCCAGGTACTTGTAAAGTCCACTCTCTCAATGTCCCTTCCCTGGATGTGCATCGGTGGTATGACAGCAGGCTGCTGTCTGCGGAAATCCACCACCATCTCCTTCGTTTTCCCTGCATTGATCAGGAGGTGATTCCTGAGTGAGTTCTCTGTACTCTGCATCATCATCATCGGTGATCAGTCCGACGATCGCAGAGTCATCAGAGAACTTCTGCAGAACACAGCTGTCCGTGTTGTGTCTGAAGTCTGACGTGTAGAGGGTGAAGAGGAAGGGGGCCAGTACAGTCCCCTGTGGGGCCCCCACACTGCAGGTCAGAGTGTCAGACACAGTCCCTGGCTCTCACAAACTGAGGCCCGTTTGTGAGACAGTCCATAATCCGCTCCGTCAGATGAAGGTCTACACCAGCCTCCTCCAGTTTGTGTTTCAGAAGCAACGGCTGGATGGTGTTGAAGGCACTGGAGAAGTCAAAGAACATGATCCTCACAGTGCTGCCGGGCTTCTCTAGGTGAGAAAGAGCTCGATGTAGGAGGAAGATGACGGCGTTGTCTACTCCTATGCCGTGTCGGTAGGCGAACTGCAGCGGGTCCAGGTAGGTTCCCACCGCAGAGCGGAGGTGACCCAGGACCAGTCTCTCCAGTGTCTTCATCAGGTGTGATGTCAGAGCCACTGGTCTGAAGCTGCTGGGGTCTTTGGCGTGCGGTGTCTTGGGCACTGGTACCACACAGGAGGTCTTCCAGAGCTGTGGTACCACCCTCAGCTTGAGGCTCAGGTTGAAGACATGCTCCATAACTCCACACAGTTCGCCTGCACAGGACTTTAGGAGTCTGGAGCTGATGCCGTCTGGTCCAGCTGCTTTCCTGGCCTTGATCTTCCTGAGCTCACCTCTCACCTGGGTGCTGGAGAAGGATAGGGGTTGAGGGAGTGTCTCAGTGTGGTGTAAAGTGAGGGGTTGAGGGAGTGTCTCAGTGTGGTGTGAAGTGAGGGGGTGTTGTTGGGATGAGTCACCAGTCGTCAGGGCTGAGGGTAGAGGGCTTTGTGTAAAGGTGTTAAGGGCTGTGGGGGCTGGTAATCCAGTGGTATGAGGTGACAAAAGGTTTGGAGGCAGCTGCTGGGAGATGTGAGTGGGTGCTTGGTCAAACCTATTAAAGTATGAGTTCAGCTCGTTGACCCAGCTCAGGTCCCCCTCAGCCTGTGGGTCTGGAGCTTTGAAGCCAGAGATGGTTTTCAGGCTCCTCCACACCTCACTGACATTGTTCTGCTGCAGCTGCTCCTCCATCTTCCTCCTGTAGCTGGACTTCCCCTCACAGATTTTCCTCCTCAGCTCCTTCTGCACCCTCCTCAGCTCCTCCCTGTCCCCTGATTTAAATGCTCTCTTCTTCTCCTTTAGCAGAGCTTTAATATCAGAGGTGACCCACGGCTTGCTGTTGGTGAAACACCGAACCCGCCTGGAGGGAATGGTGTTTTCACAGCAGAAGTTGATGTAATCCGTTACACAGTCTGTTATTGCGTTAATGTCCTCCCCATGTGGGTCGCAGAGCCCCTTCCCCACAGTGGTGTTAAAACAGTCCCTGAGAGCCTCCTCGCTCTCAGCTGTCCACCTCTTCACTGTGCGGGGCACCACCGGCTGCCTGTGTACAACAGGTTTATACACAGGCAGGAGATGCAGGATGTTGTGGTCAGCTCTGCCCAGTGGTGGGAGGGAGGATGCAGCGTAGGCCTCTTTGGTGTTGGCGTAGAATAAGTCCAGTGTTTTATTGTCTCTGGTGGGGCAGGTCACATACTGGGTGTATGTAGGCAGAGCAGCTGAAGGAGGTGCATGGTTAAAGTCCCCAGAGATCAGGAAGAGGGCCTGTGGGTGCTGTGTTTGCAGCCTGCTGGTGACTGGGAGCAGGGTCTCGGAAGCTGTGTCAGCGTTAGCGGAGGGTGGGACGTACACAGCAATTATTATAACGTGTGTGAACTCCATTGGCAGGTAGAATGGCCTCATGCCCACCGCTAACAGCTCAATGTCTCTGTTACACAGCTTCATTTTGACAGTGCAATGTCGTGGCATACACCACCTGATGTTCACAAACACAGCCAGACCCCCTCCCTTCCTCTTACCGCTGTTCTCCGTTCTGTCCGCACGTAGCAGATGAAAATTGTCCAGTGCGACAGTCGAGTCCGGGATGAGTGACGTCAGCCAGGTCTCCGTGAACAGCAGGACGCTGCTGGTTCTGTACTCCGGCTGGTACCGTGTGAGCGCCGCGAGCTCGTCGATCTTGTTGGGGAGAGATCTCACGTTCCCCATGATAACGGAGGGGACAGCGGGCCTGAAGCGTCTCGTTTTCTCCCGTCGTAGTTTTCCAGCGCGGCGCCCACGTCGGGACTTCACCAGCACCTCAGCGGTGATCTCGTGTCTGTCTCTGGGCAGAACTACGGCGCTGCTCCGCGCGACCAGCTGCTCCGCGCGACCAGCTGCTCCGCGCGACCAGCTGCTCCGCGCGACCAGCTGCTCCGCGCGACCAGCTGCTCCGCGGTGTAAACAATGCGCACTCTGACCCCGACGCACATCGTAGCTTTAAACAGCGTTTGTACTGCGCCAAACTTAGAAAAACTATATAAAAGCTGCGTACAGGTTGTGTACACTAATGCTACTAACAAAACACTAGAAAGGTAAACTTAAATATGTGAAGAAAGTAATAAATAGAAGTAATAAATAGAAGTAAGAGAACAGGAGCTGTTGTGACCAGCAGCGAGCTCGACCAACGCCGGAGAAAAAAAAAATAGAGATAGAGAGCTGTGTGCTGCGCGTTTGGGTCCTTTGCCTTGTTTCCTGACACCATGCTTCTGTCCTATCTCAGCTTTTGATCACCAACGTCTGTTTGCTGTTTCCGGTTTTATTTTGTCGTATTTCCTGGTTTTGTTCTGTCAGTTTAGTTTCTGCTTTACATTTCGAGTCACGTGCCTTCCCAGTTGTTTCAGTTTCAGTAATCTGTAGCCCGTCTACTGTGTCTTGGAGTAGGAAGGGCCCTGAGTTCCTATTTTATAATTGTTTTGTCCTGGATAATTTCAGTAGTAATGTAAGCTCTTGACTTTTTAAGGCACAGTTGTTTAACACAAACCACCAAGGAACATAACTGTAGCAAAATATAATTTCCCCCTTTAATTGTACATTAAATAAAGTAAATTAATAACAACTTAACCCTGTCAGTGCAAAATCTTACGCACAACATAAAGTACACTTACATAACAGTGCCACAAATATGCAATTAATTTCAAAGTCCACTTAAACCAACTGAAAACCAAACCGTTGCAGGCCTGATGCGTGGCTCGTGAGCGTTGAGACCCAAAACGTAATGGCCGATTCACTCACGTCCGAGCACTAAATAAAACAATCCTCCTCACGGTCGTCCAGCAGGACGCTGAGCTGCGCTCCTACCCGGATGTTGCAGGTGTCCAACTCTGTGCCGCTGAGGAGAAGCTGGTCCAGCTGGGTTAGCTAGCTGCTCCCGTCTCCACGTGCTGCTCCTTCCCACTCGTCGCTCTGACAAGAGGGCCTGGCGATAGACTTTGCACAACTTCGTGCTGAAGTTTGCCTCCTTTACCGCTCAGTTCTTTGCACCTTCAGACTCTCTTACCGACAGTCTTCCACTTCCACATTTT
Source organism: Betta splendens (assembly GCF_900634795.4). NCBI lineage: Eukaryota > Metazoa > Chordata > Actinopteri > Anabantiformes > Osphronemidae > Betta > Betta splendens. Next base: position 17,438,980 of record NC_040899.1, on the reverse strand, counting down.
TAAGCGACAGGTGCATATTCTTCGAGTTTTCCCTAGCGCGCGCTCCTAGCGTTAGCCTCCGGCTCCCGTCTGCTCCCAATCTCTCCTCCTCTAGTAGTTTGCTGTCGTAGTTTCTCACAAAACCCCCGATCGCCAAAATAAAATCCTGCATCATTCCCTTAGCAACATTAACACTAAACTTCAACAAGTAGGAGGTTAACAAAATAAACAAACATACTTATTATTTCACATATTACATACTAAACTTACATTTTAACCACAAACATTGTATAACAATATACCCCTTTTCTTTTATTTTGTAAACCCATCAACAATGTGTCTTGTCCCAATTTCTTATTTACCTCATCTTGTTTATTATGCCAATTACTTTTATTTTACAATTGTCATATTTCTATTTGTACTTTTGTGCTGGGTTACAAATCTATTCTGTGTATTTATTCACCAGTCCTTACTTCAGTTCTCTGCCAGATTGTAGCGTCTACTCACCTCTAGAAAGCGTTCATCCTCAAGTTCCAGTCCATGTAAGATCCTTCATTGTTGTGTTTACTTGTCTTTCCCTGTCCCCTGTTGATACCTTTGCCTGTGTTTTGGATCTTCCGTTGCTGACCATTGCCTGCCTGACACCGAGGTTTTGCCTGCTGTTTTGTGGAATTACTACCATAAACAAATATTCATGCCAGTCCTGTCTCTGGCTGTGCATGTGGGTCGTGCACCGTGCTCGCTTCGTGACAGTTTACCTCTATGAATGTAGACGAGCAACAACGGAACATCAAGGACTTAAAAGGGGCTGAAAGAGAGACTGACACTAAATGGACAATAACTTAAAATGTTTCCAAATTATTGTCCAAAGACAAATGTAGAAGCTGGGGGGTCAGTAGATCAGATCATCATGGTCAGAGGACTCTCCTTCCTCCAGATGGTGGAGGAAGAAGCAAGTTTGTGCTGTACACCATTTTACTCACTTTCTAAGCAGCATGTGAAATAGTAGATTTCTATGCATAGACAAAGCTCCGAGGCTCACTGAAAGCATAATGACCCACCTTGAGACAGAGGAAAAAAATCTCAAAAGTGCCTCTGTGCAACCCCACTTAGTGTAAACAGCAGCAGATAAACTGCCTCGAGGGAAGTTCAGTGTCAAGAGTTTCTTCCGCAGTCTTTTCCCGTGTTCACTTCACTCAGACACCTCGTAAGACACCCTGTCTGCCTCTGTTTGACAGTGGCATCATTGTTTAAATCCTCTGACAGTGATTGATATCGGAGAGTGCGAAAATGTTAAACAGATGTACCTCTTGACCTTTACTCCCCTACACGTGTGGTGTCTATTTGTTTTCCTTCTTTTTTTCTGAAGGATACTGATGTTGTGACAGTTTGAGGTTGTGGAAAATGTGCTGCTTGTGTTGTGTTCTTTTTAACATAAAGGCGATTAAAGATCATCACATTGTCCAGAAAAGTAGGTGCTTCTAAGTCAGAGGATAGATGAAGTCACATGTACTCTTTATGTATGAGAATGGGATTATTAGATGCAGTTCTTTCTGTCCTGTCTCACAGTATAACATTTATCAGCAAAAATATCATTACCAACACCATAAATCCAACTTTGGCAAGTTTCAATTTGGTTTAGTAGTTATGACATTTAAATAGCTAATAACATGAGACAGGCTGTATCACTGTGAGTGATTGTAAAATTCAGAAATCAAATTTTGTCAGTGGCAGATCTTTTTGGATAGATCTACAGTACCTGACCTGAAAGCCTGCTGTGATGGCCAGTGTGGCTCTCTGGAGATGAATATGAACTTGATAAACTCAACCCAACAGCTCTACAGCTATTTCTGTGTGTATGTCCTACCTTTTACACAGGTACATATAAACCTTTTAAAATCCCCTAAAAGCTTGGTTTCAAAACTTTTAATCCTTTCAGAGTTCATTCCTGTCTTATTCAATGACTTCCAGTAAATTAATAATAAATGCAACTGCAATTTTATATATATCACCTACATACAAACAAACAAACAAACAAACAAACAAACAAACAAACAAACAAACAAACAAACAAGGTGATGGTTAAAGGTTAAAGAGACATGGAAAAGGGCACAATGTGTGTCTTACAGATTGTACATAATTATTTACTTTGAAGAAATCCCACATAGCGACTACAAGAGGATTATTAAATAACATACATCACTCAAAACACAAAAAATGAATCACACATACGTTCTATGGTAATTCACACAGCTGGACTACGGCAGAGGTTAGACACGCAGACAATCCACCACTCAACCTTAGGGAGAATTAGATTGCTATCCACATTACAATGCTGCTCAGAACAAAAGTCCTGTATGAACTAATATATCCTTACATTCTGGGGCAGTCGGTAGGGAGATTGTCCTCTAACCGCAAGGTTGATGGTGCGAGCTCTCGCCGTGGTCGATATGTCGGAGTGGCCTTAGGCAAGACACTGAACCCCAAGTTGCCCCTGATGTTTCAAGTGAGCACCAGTGCATGGAAGCTGCAGGCGTCAGTGTGAGAATGTGAGTGTGAATGGGTGAATGAGAAGTAGGGTGAAGTGCTTCGGATCCTGGAAGGGTGGTTAAAGCGCTTCCACTAGCAACATGATGATTATCAGGAAAATTCTGGCATTGTGTTAAAATTGTGTTACAACTGCAAAAGAGCCCTTAACTGGTTTAATCAGGGTACCCTCTGGCTGTACTGTATGCTGACAGGTGTAAACCAACAAGGAGGAGACCCTTGGCAGACCCATAACATGCTGGAGGGATTATATATATCTCACCTGAACCTGGGTGACCTCACAATATCCCCGGAGAAGGTGGAGGGAGAAGCCACAGGGGGAAGTGTACGGGATACTTTGTTTGGCATGTGACAGTTAAGCCCCTCCAAAAGGGTTGTATTAACTATTATTATTAATTTTTTAAATAGTGTATGAATAAGTCAAGGATTGGAAAGAGTAGGTAAATTGTAAAATAAATGCAATTGTAAAAGCATGAGCAGACTTTAGATTTAGTTTCTTTTTTTTTTGGTAATTTCCTGTAAGGTCCTAAGCCTTACTTTGTTGTGACTCTGCAATATATAAATAAAGCTGGACATACTGTGTGTGGCTCTTTGCTCCCAGGGTCACACTGGCTTGTATCAGTGACACAATCAAGAATCTGCAGCCTTTTCTGAGGGACTCAGGCTTTGGGGATATTTCTTCAAGTCAAGTTAAGTATGTTTGTGTGTGTGCATTAATATACTGGAGTTTGTGCTGACATTTAACCTCAGTGCCTTCAGGTGCAAATCCATATAGAGATTAGGTGGCATTCATTTGCTTCAATGGGAATTCTATTTGAACCTGATACACATTTGCAAGAAATTAAACACACACATCCTCTTTGCATAGCCCAGTCACTCACACACAAACACACACAATCCAAGTGCAGAGCAGACATTGTTTAATACTGTGTTGAAGTTAATATTGAAAGCTAAACCTCTAAGTTGCTGATTAGGGTGAGGCTCTTTCCTCATTTCTCCTAGCTTTGCTTGCTATTGTTTTGTTGGCCTCTCTCCACCTGATGTCTCCTCCAATTGTTCCACCTTTGAATTATTTTGACTGGAATGTCATGGCTGACAAATACCCCACCATCCCACAGGGGCAAAACCTATCAATTCTTCTTTCCGCAGAGGTGCCCTTCATCTAAGTGGGAAATTTTTTTGTGACACACACAAACAACACACACACTGGTGCAAACTTTGCATTCACACAGCAGTGACAGCTTCACAGTAAGAGCTGAGTTATAACATGTTTCAGACCTTTGTCTCCTTGACAGCTAGAATGATTCATGCCTGTGGGTACCCTTGTTCGCTACCTCATTTTATCTCCTGCCTTAGTCTGTGTCTTTCTCATTCTTTAATACTTATTGATAAAGGTATTAACAAGTTTATACCTTTAAATGTCATTAGTTCAGTTTAGTTTTTTTGTACAGGGATAGGAACGTGCAAGTAGCTCAATGAATATTTGCAGTCCAGTGCAGTATATGACAGATGTAGCCCCTAAGTGAATTTTATTATAAAGACTAGTAGAAACAACATATTCTAAATGTCAATGTGCTCCATGTTTCGTCTGATCCAGTGTCTACTACAGCTACGGTATTGGTAGCTTGACTGGGGAGGCACCATGTAGTGTAGTGTAGTGTGTAGTGGTTAGAACTGTTGAGTTTGCATGTTCTCTCCATGTCTATAATGGTTTTCTCCAGGTTCTCAGATTTCCTCCCACAGTCCAAAAACATGCAGTTGATTGGAGACTCTAAATTGCCCATACTGTGTAATGGAAAATGTGTTTCTTCCTTATTCTATGTGGTAATTATATGATTTATAACTTGTTCTGCAATTAATATCTAATGTTTTGTCTGACATCCGTTTTAATGTACATATAAATACTGTTGTTTTGTGAATCAGTCAGGTTTGTCAGAAAACATCTGGGATTAAAACAGCATCTTCCAAGACGGGTCAGGTATAAAGCTTAAATATGGGTTAAGCAATAAAAGAATAGCTATAAACATGAAAATACTGTTCAGTATATCATCTGTAGAAAGAAAGGGTACAACTGCAAACTGACATGGGCAAAAAGAAAAAAATTGGAGCAGCCAAGAGTAACTCTGGATGCACAGTTTAGGTGGATGAAGCTGTTCACAGTACAAGTGTTGGTCATGCCTTCCATAAATCTGACCTTTGATGAAGAAAGCCATGGTTAAAGAAGGCAATTAGAAGTCCCAATGGAGCCAATGCAGGGAAATGATAAAAAGGAAACCTGTTAGAGTCTGCAATTTGAAACTGGGGCAGATGTTCACCTTCCAGCAGGACGACCCTTTACATACAACCAGAGCTATAGTGCAGTGATGAAAGCATATTTATGTTAAAATGGCCCAGTCAAATTCCGGACCAAAATCCAATTATCAGTGGCAAGAAATGAAAATTGCTCTTCACAGACACTTTCCATCCAATCTGACTGAGCTTGAGCTATTTTACAAAGGAGAATGGGCAAAAATTTCACTCTTTAATGTGCCAAGCCGGTTGAGACATGCCCAAAAAGACTTGCAGCTGTAATTGCAGTGAAAAGAAGTTCTGCAAGGTATTGACTCAAAGGAGCTGAATACAAATATACAGGCCAATTTTCATATATTTATTTGTAAAATATTCCCTTTCACTTGATAATTATGTGCTACTTTGTTTTTTGTCTATCATACAAACACCAGTAAAATATTTGTGGTTGTAAAGTGAATGGAGCACAGATTTTCCAAATAATTCAGAGCATTCTCATTCTCACAGTCTTTCATTTTTACTGACAGGAGACCGTAACAATCAGTACCACTACCTAGAAAGTGGCTAATGTGTTCAAGTATGGTAAATTAATCAGCTTAAAGATGAGATCAGATTAATGTATTAGCAGAGCTTTAGTGCCTTCATTCTTATTATCTGCCTCTGTCTGCATTTCCATATCTTCCTCCTCTTATCTCTGTCTCTTTTGCAGCGTGCAGATGTGTCAGCAGTGTGAAATGTGTTAAATAAGTCCCCCCTCCAAAGGCCCAGCTGGGTGATTTTTCTGGCGCCGGAAGAACATGTGTAATCCCCTCTGTGTTTGAATATGGCTTACAAAGTCAAAGCTGCCCCGCACACCTGCTTCACAAATACCCACATGCAAATAGATTGAGCTATGTTTTTTTTAAAGTGCAGCCCACGCTTATCTCTTTGTGCATAAAGTGGACATGATGCAAGCTAACACTGTGGGTCCACAGGGTTGGCTATGAACAGGGCTAAAAGGCTCAGAATAACGTCAGCAATTTGGATGCTATTAACATCTTTATGGAAGATAGCTTTACTTTATCACTTTTCTGCTCTGTATGATCACCATGAAGCAAGATGAATGTGCTCCATATGATCACTTGTATCCATCAATCGCTCAGTCAACACCATACTGCACTTGCTCTGTACGATCTGGGCCTGAGTTGTTGTTGACCAGAGACTGTTTGTTCCGCTACAATCTCATCCAAACATTTGTTAGCTGTGTTCACTGACCTCCTCTCACACTGGACATGCCATCAAAGAAAATAATAACAGAAAGAACCCAAAAAAGACAAGATGAAGGAGTAGGTACAGCTTGAGTGCTGATCTTTGACTCATTTCTACCTTTCCCCACAGACAGGATACATCAGATTTTTTCCAACTGTGCATTTCCCATGATGCTATGAGAGCTAGATGGTTTTATAGCTTGGGCAAGAAGGGCTTCATGAAAAGACCCACAATGAATTTCTCATTTTCTCCGAGATATTTGCACTGACCTGGACGTCTTTCGATTAGTGTGTCTCACTGCCTGTTCTTTTTATAATCCACATTTTCTCTGCACTCACAGAAATATTAATATTTGATAAGCACCAGTAGTCACAGAAATGCAAGGATGGATTCCACAAGTGGAATAGTAAGACTGCTCTTCCCCTTGATCACACAACCATAAATTCATCTGTCTTTATAGAAGCTTTAAATTATTAACAGAAAACAAAAAATATAGTTAGGAGGAGGTTGCAGTTAGAGTAAGTGTACACAGTTACTGTACACAGATTTTATTTGTGTGTCACTGTAAAGAAATGTTGAACAGAAGCTCATCTTGTCATGAGTGTAAAGACAAACCCAGTTAGGTTTACAACTTGGGTGTTTGACTAACAGGCAAACTAACAAGATCTAGGGCCGCTCCTTAGAGGGGAAGTACACAAACGAGTTATGCTCACCTGGAGCAGGGAACGATACACGGCTGACTGAGCCAGACTAATGAGTTATGGTTACTCAGCTGGAAAAACTAAACCTGACATCTTAATGGCTACATGACTACATGATGTTTGCACCAGACAAACTAGTTCCCTACTGAGAATCTTAAAATTACTCTTAATAATAAAGTTAAATTGTTATTAAATAAAAAAATAAAAAGGGCAACAATGGGTAATACAAACATATAGGAAAGCTACAAAACAGCCGAGGTGTAAGTTCAAGGGCTAACCAACTCAATACAAACTAAACATGGTCAACATGTAACATTGCACATATTGCACAAACACAAACTAGAGTGATCGACGGCATTAAACAATGGGGCATAATTGGTTCTCAAGGTTCAAATGATGAGCGAGTGAGTGATGTCCTTCTATCATTCTTGGTGGCCAATGCCGAGGTATTTTGTATGTTTGCTGTTGCAGTACAATTCTTTGTTAATCCTTTAAAATTTCCTTCAGAGCATTTTATTAAAAAAACAGATCAACCAATGTGCCACAGCAAATCCCATCACACAGGGTTTTACAGGACATAATTTAATTCTCACTCATTCATCTGCTGAACTGCTTTGACCTTCTAAGCCTCAGGGTAGTGTCCAGGCCTATATTAGCCGTCATTTGGCCCAGAGGCGCATTAACCCTGCACAGGTCACCAGTTCGTTACAGAGCCACATGCAAAACAGACCATGGACTTTCACATTCAGTTTTGGAGTGTCCAACTAACCTGACTGCATGTGTTTGGACCATGGGAGGAGGCTAGTACATACAGAACCCAGACAAACACATTAACATGCAGAGAACACACTACAACCCTGGGAATTGAATTCTTGCTGTGAGGCAACTGTACCATCACACTCTGCTGTGCTGTCCTAATAGTGCATAAAATTGATTTGTTAATTTTAAAAACATGCTTTAAAATGAATAGTCTAAGCACTGATCTATTGTGACTGTGCTAAAATACGGTGTATCATTTCCAAAAGGGGTTAAAGAGTTTGGTCTTAAAATATTTACTGGATGTTTTTGTGGAGAATATGTGGATGGAATGGGACTTCATCGTGGATGTCATACACGATTGGAACAGTGTTTGGATAATGCCCCTCAGGCCAAACTCAGCACTTCTGTCGCTTCTCTCCTCTTTCAAATGAGCCAAACAGGATTTGTGGATTCTCTCAGACTCATCTCCAAGACAGCACTTTGTTGTTGATATAACTCAAAATGCAACGTCTTAAAGATGTGTTTGCCAACTAAGTGCTTTAAAAACACAGTGCTCAGATTTTACCACACTATTGATAAGCAGATTTGTTTTTCCCACAAAGACTTAAAAATCAAGGTAACATTACATTCATATGGTTGACTGAGCAACTGCACTTCCTTATAAAAACCTCTCCTTAAGGAAAGTGCTTCTTAAATGTACGAAGCTCCTAAACACAAATGTACATTAGTTACTTTCAGTGCCTGCACTTAACATGGCAGAGGCTTCATCACCATAGTGACAGGGCACACTGTTTCCCCTCATGTTGTTTCCATGGCAACTAACTACGAAACAGGACATTTATTTATGCATCAATATAAAAATGGTAAAGGCCACCCAAGGACGACAGCTTCTTTAGACTGGACACAGACACTTGAAGTTACACTAGCGTGCACATACATACTGTACATACTGTACATGTACATCAACACAACTGACACAAACCTCAGCTTTCCAGCTTCATTAGGAGCCTCTTTTTCCTTAATTTTTCCATTTCCTCCTTTTTCTGCACCTAGCAACTCCTATCTGCTGCCGCTCGCTGCAGCTAATTGAAGCTTTTGCATTACAAAACCTGGGGAAGATTCTAAGAGGGGCTTCTTTTAATGAAGTCTGATCTCATTAAAAGATACAACCGTCGATGCGAGCGTGGAAAGAAAACACGTTGGGACAAAGGAAGAAAGGCCAGTGAGAGCATCAGCACATTGTGTTCTACATAATGAAATACCACCATTAACCATGTGTGACTCGTGAGAATAATATGTGCAAATAGGCATGCTCATTCAAATCAACATTCTAGAGAGGTCGCATGGTGAAGCACCCAACATGGCTGCTGTCATCAAGTTTTGATGATGTTTTGATATAAACAGACGGGACGTGGTTAGGGAGTGTGTGTGTGTGTGGGGGGGGGGGGCATTGCATTGTGATGGGTCTTACCAAAAATTGCTGAACAGCTGCACAGACTTACTGTACAGTAAAGTGCTGACCCTACTCAAGCCTAGTTTGCCTATACAGCCCAAGCACAGGAGAACATTGTGCAGGCTTTTTGATTCTCCGGGGAGCAGCTGTTTCGAAACTGTATGAAAACCACTTATTTTTTTTATTCATTTATTTCATTCATTTTTTTATTCCCCATTTGGCAACACTGATAGTTATACACTTTGGAACACAAAGAAATAAATTATTTTCCTCCTCGCCTGGAGTTGTAAATACAAGCAGATACCACCCTGCTGTTTATCTAAACAACAATTAAAAACAATAACTGTCTGTAACTGTACTAGAATATACGAGATTTTTCTCTGGTTATATCATTTCATTTTATAGAGAAACCCCCCTTGGATAACATTAGGGCCTGTTAGTCCAAAATGTCACAAACTCTGGGCTACTTCAACCTACAGGCTTCATTGAAGGCTTAAATGAAGGGTGAAAATCAGTAAAAAACATGTATGACCACACTTTCTCTCACTGTTACCCATAAACCTATTTTTGAATAATTAAAACATTATTTCATAATCAGGAGAAAGCAGAATCGGTTTCTGCCCTTCTGCTCCAAGTGTGTGTCTCCCTCACGCCCCCATGTTGCATAGCAACGTGTTCAGCAGCTCAATGGCTAAACAGATGCATCGGATGTAGGAGTTACATGTAATTGGTTGGATCTGCAAACCAAAGAAGCTTGGTGACGGAGCTTTCTCAAGGATTTGACCCTCATTGTCTATTTTTCTCACACTATAAGCCCAAATAAGTTGAGTTTACTTAAAACCATCCAGATCCATCCAGGATGGCGGATCGAGTCTGTGCGGGGCCATTTAGACAAAGTCAGAGCCAGTGCGGGCCACGAATCAATGAAAACCGTTTATTTAGTCACAACTAACACCTTCAAAAGGTGTTGTGTTTCCTCCAGGAAGAAAAACGCCTAATGAACAAAACAGTGAACAGAGAACTAAGAAGACTAAGATGCAAAAAACGTAAGCTAAAGCATGGCATCTTGGCTTGAGGAGCATGGAGTGGTGAGCTGACAATGACCCAGCAGTGAGTGAAGGGCTGGAGGAGTCTTTAAAGGAAGGCAGAGGGGAAGCAAGGTGTGGTGAATTGGACTGATTGAAATGGGAGTGGGAGAGCCTGCCCAGGGTCCTGACAACATTTGAGAAAACCAGTTGCCTTAAAAAATGTAATTAATGGTAAATGAAAACTCAAAAATGAACTCAACTGAAAAATGAACTGAAATCAACTTAAGGACGTTGAAATGTTTATTTTGAGTTCAATAAACAAAATGCAATGTTCATTTAACTGAAAATCTTTATTAGTATGACCCTATCTGCTGGGCTATTGTACTTAAAACTTTCAGTTCAGTGTATTAATTACTAAATTGATTTAACTTAAAATATTTAACTATGTCAACTATCTTATTCAGTAGCTTCATATACTGTAATATCTATATATAAAATGTTATTATTAATTTCTAACTTAATTTAAATTAATAAACCAGATCACTGAAATCATAAAAAACAAAGCACACTCAAAACCTTGTTGTTCTTTAATATTCAAAAATCTGAATTTACAGAACTGGTCCAATAAAGGTTATAAAAGATAGTGATATCACTCATTTGAAAATTATGATGTCATGTGGGGTTGACACTTGTCACAGGCAGGCATAGTTGGAATCATTAAACCTAAGTACTGAAACCATAAAAAAACAAAAAGCCTTTTGCTGCCATCTGAGAAATGGCCAGATGACCAGTTTTATTTGAACTCCTGCAAAGCTCAATGGTCTCTGTTTTATTGTCCCACTTCCAAGAACACCAAGCCTGACATCCTTTCACGCATCCATGAGTCTGAGGAGGATGTTAAGAATCCAGAACCCATTTTGCCCTTAACCTGCATGGTCGGAACAGGTCGGGACCAACCCCCGAGTTGGCCTGCCTGTCTAACCAGTGGTTGTTCATTCCCCCCGAAGTTCAGGGGGAAGTCACTCAGGGATGGCCTTCATCATAAGTCAGCGGTTCTGGTTGCCATCAGTCAGTGTCAAGGAATACATCACAGCCTGTCCCACCTGCGCCTCCCAAAAGGCCTCTTATCAATGGCCTCCTGGCTTAGTACCAGTACCTAAAGCAGATAAAACAGTACCTTACCAACCCTGATCGCAGTTTGCCCTGGAATTTGTCACTGGTTTACCTCTGTCAAAAGGCAATACTGTAGTAATGACTGCCATTGACCGCTTTGACCCTCTTTGTTCCTCTCCCTAAGATTCTTTCCGCTAAGCAGACCACTCGAGCAGTGTCCATGTCTTCCGCCTCCATGAGTTTTCCTGGGACATGGTGTCTGACCAAGGTCGGCAGTTTGTGTCAAAATTTTGGCAGAAGTTTTTTTCCTTGCTTGGCCCCCGGGTCAGTCTGTCCTCCGGTTACCATCCAGAATCAAATAGTCAAACAGAACGCACTAACCAACAGTTGGTGGGACATCTTCGTTGACTCTGCTCTAGCAATTCCTCTACATGGAGCCAGCAACTCATCAGGATCAAGTATGCCCACAACACTCTACCCTGTGCCCTGGTCTCACTCCGTTCCAATGCACCTACGGCTATCAACCCCCGCTCTTCCCAGCTCTCAAAAAGGAGGTCAAAATACCCTCAGTCCATGATTTGCTCCGTCGCTGGCGTCACACCTGGCTCTGTTCTTGACTAGTTATTGATCGTGCCAGTTTCCAGTTACTCTTTTGTCTAGCCCCCCTGTACCGTTGCCTTACTTACTGTACCTCGTACCGACCCAGGCTGTTTTGACCTCCGAGCTTGTCTGTTCCCTTTGTGCTTCCGCTGTCTGCCGTAAGTGTTCTGATCTCTGCCTGTACCTTGGAACTCAACTGTTCATTAAACAAACTGTACTTAACTCCCGGTCTCCAGCGCTGTGCATGTGGGTACGGTTCGTCAAGCCGCCTGACAGTAGTGTCCTAACTTGTAGCATACTGTATGTAGAAATGCGTGTCTGTATCAGCAAGCATTTCACTAAAGGACTGTAAATGATGTGACTGTTATTTCTGCTGTCAGTGATTTACAGATTATGGGTGAAACAGCATGCATTACAGTAGGTCTCTACTTTATTAATATGTTATCACTAATGGCACTACTGTAAGTAATAGTAGCAACAATGGTAATGACGTTAGATGGCTCGCTGGTTCGGAAAGTGGCTCCAGTGATTGTAAAAGGAGGAATTACATGTATATGCCCTTATAGGGTGCAGGACAGGTTCAGGATTAGCTTTAATGCCTATGTTAAAGTCATATTTATCTGTTTTGTTCTGTGTCCTTTACACTGACTGACTCTATGGGGTGCCGAATGTAAAAGGAGCACCTATAACTAGTTTTCTCACATTTAACTAAATGACACAACATGTTTTCTCACATTTAGTTAAATGTGCAAAAGTCTAAATGTAAATTTTAAATATAAATGTTAAATATAAATGTAAATGTTAAATGTTAAATTTAAATGTTAAATCTAAATGTTAAATCTAAATGTTAAATGTTAAATCTAACTGTTAAATCTAAATGTTAAATCTAACTGTTAAATCTAAATGTAAATGTTAAATGTTAAATGTAAATGTTAAATGTAAATGTTAAATCTAAATGTAAATGTTAAATGTAAATGTTAAATGTAAATGTTAAATGATCGAACTGAATATTTAACTAGACTCCACCCCCTATTATCCTAGATTAGTGACGCGGACTCAAACACGTCAAACAGTATGCATAGCTCCGCCCACATCTGACTCTGGATCGGTGCACGCAAATACTAGAGAGAAGCCTGAAGTCGAAGTCATCATGGCCGCCAGCTCCAACTCCCTCCCGTTGGGGGAGATTGAACGGGCTGTAACGGCAGGTGTGCGGGCTGAGGCTCCGCTTCAAACTGCTGTTCTGTCGTAAACACCATAAATGGGAAGTTAAGTAGTTTTAAATAGACTATTTCTGTGGCGCTGGTGGAGAATTAGTTGGCTAACTTCACTAGCTAGCCGAAGTTACGTCCAGGCTAAAAACAAAAGTTTCCAGATCAGATGTGGGCGGGGTTTGCGCGCACTGTTGGAGGTGTTTGAGTTCGCTTGTCTGATCTTAGACCAGCGCTGTTTGAGGGTAGGGGTGGAGTCTACTTGCCAATTCATGAATATTCAGTTTTACACTCGGCCAACATTTAACATTTACATTTAACATTTAACATTTAACATTTACATTTAACATTTACATTTAACATTTAGCATTTAGCATTTAGCATTTAGCATTTAACATTTAACATTTACATTTAACATTTAACATTTAACATTTAACATTTACATTTAACATTTACATTTAACATTTAGCATTTAGCATTTAACATTTAACATTTACATCTAACATTTACATTTAACCTTTAACATTTACATTTAACATTTAACATTTAACATTTAACATTTACATTTAACATTTACATTTAGACTTTTGCACATTTAACTAAATGTGAGAAAACTAGTTATAGGTGCTCTTTTTACATTCGGCAACCCATATGACTCAAATCAAATAAAAGCATTAAATTCCTCCAAAATACATTACAGTAAGAATTTCCATCTTGCTATCATCTTTGATTTACTGTAGTTACTGCTTAGTTTAAATTAGTATTCGTAATAGTTATAATAGTAATAATTTGTATTATGTAGCATTGATTTAAGTATCTAAGCATTTCTTGTTGCTGATCTTTTACAAAACACTTTTTGGAGATTTGGGTTGTACACAGCTTTTGGTGGGAGACTGGTTCAGATATAGTATATTTGTTCAGTCAAAGTTAAGTCAAATATTTGTGTCAAAGAAAATATGGGCTATTACCCAAAATACTGCGCAGATAATAAAGCTCACAAGACTTACACTGCATCAACTAATCAACCAGGAGGGAAACAAAAGAACTAAAATGGCAGACACCAAAAAGCTGACACGTCTGCATTATCCAGTCACAAGTGCTGATTTCGGTCTGGTGGCCATGTGTTTCAAATGCTTCCTCTGTGTCTGTGACAAAGCCTGTCACCACTAACACTACCTCCCTATCTTACTTTGACCAACCACTCACACATTCCATTCTTCACATGTCAGCGGGCTGACACTTAATCCTAATTGGCCACTACTCCAGTGAGGTTGTCTAGTCTTTCAGGCCAGAGGTGTTTAAATTCTCACTGAAACCTGAGTTTGTGTGCAGGGTCATTTCTTCACGGGTGGGGAATCAAGGGCTGACAAACGAGAGCTCCAGTGAACCCCTGTGGTGAAAACATCAAATGGGATCTCCCATCTGTGTTGCTCTCATTCAGCCAACAGGTCATAAGGGAAGCTTACACCTTCGACCTCCATCCCAACCTCTCTCCAAACAGGATCAACTGCTTTCTGTTCTTCCCACTGGCTAAATCCTTCTTAAACTGTTGATAGTGAAAATGAAATAAATAAAGTAAAGTAAAGTAAAGTCTAGATCACAAAGAATAGACTGACATGTAGTAGCACGTAAGAGACGTAAAAACAACAACATACGTTTAGACATTTTGTAGATGCTTTTAACCAAAGAAGAGAAGCCACTTACAGTAAACAGTTTTTCTTGTGTGTTGTTTAGTTGCCTTCATTGTATGACCCCTAGGAGGAGGATTCTGATAAGTACTAGTACCACTGGAATATGCATTTGCATTGGGAGCACATATGAAGAAACTGAGCCTGGGGAGCCTGGGAGTAATGGTCTGAGGCAGAGGGGATGGGGTGAGGTGAGGTGGAGACTTGCAGGCCACCTTACTGTAAATAATGCAAAGAATGAACTTACAGTAATACTGTATGTCTGTTAGATCAAATCTGGAAGTTGCATTATAACTGATCAGATACATGTATGACAGAAGCAATGACACAAGCTAGTAAATGTAATGCTGCTTATCTCCTATTCTAAACTCCAAAGGCTGACCACCTCTGATCTTTTTATAAAAATATATATTATAAAATTGCAGCACTTCACATAAATGGTAAGCCATGTGTGTAGAATAACCTCCTCTAATCATCTGTTTTACATGACTGATATTGAAACTTTTATAAAAACAAGCTATAGATTGAATTCAAAAAGATTTCAACAAAAATCTCTTAATATGCAGTATCCAGAACTAAAGAGAGATTTAGGGGAAAGTTCAGCTGTCAGCACAGGAAATGATCATAGGATAAAAGTTGAGCCTAAACTCCCCAAAAAGTTGTCCTGCACTTGAAAAGACCCTTTGATGAGTGTGACTGACAGTACAAATAAGCACGTTAGCTCTTTCTCTTTAAACAGGCTATTGTGTGCGGAGGATGCCCACAATGACAGTCCCTTAGATGTACTCACAGTGACAAGGGCAAATAAAACATTTACTCTAATGGAGAAGGAATAAAAGCAGGATGATGGGTGGCTATAATGTAGGGCACATCCAAGTAGGTCTTTGCCAGTCGAGAAAGAAAGCAACCATAAAAAGATGATTATAAGATTATGAGGGGGACCAGCTAGGATCGTTGCTGGATAAAAGATTCATCCACCCACCTACATGATTAGCCGTCCTCTTAAAAGCTTGGCAAGCATTTAAGACAACAGCATCCATTCAAGAAAATCTAACTCTAATGAATGATGTAATGAGATGATTTACTGTACTAAATAATGTGTTCTGGATTTGGGGGATTTTTGTGCTTACTGGTAGTTACAATGACTTACACGTGGAAGGTGCTGGTGAGTATATACTGCTCATTTACTCACACGCACGCACACACACACACACACACACACACACACACACACACACACACACACACACACACACACACACACACACACACACACACACACACATATATATATATATATATATAAAGCATAGTGATGTAAATTTTGTTTTGGCTTAGAGAGTTGAAGTCTGAACTGCACTCTCCCATGTGAGTTTATGATATGATAAATGCACAAATCACCCATATAAAAAATCAAAAAATCAAGGTTAGCAAACAAATGCATGTGTGGATGATCCCTGTGCCTCACGCTTTACTTGTCTGGGAAACCCAAGTATGTCATCAATATATTTACTTTATACTTCCCTCAAGTTGCTGAGTAGCTGTCCTTTAGCTTTAGCTTTGTTAGTCTGTGCCTGTGAGTACTGTAAGTTAGTTAGTTAGTGTCAGTAGTATTCTAGTGTTTGGTTTTTAGGATGATTTCTAATAGTTTCCTGCCTTGAGCAGTGATTTTGTTTCCTGCTGTGCAGTCATCTGATCTTCTGGTTCTGTTCTGTGTTTAGAGAAAACTCCTTTTTGGCTCCTAAATGTAATTTAACTATTTTATTAAATTTTCATGAATCAATGAATTATTCCATAATGTAAGAATTTTGTTTCATTATCATACTGTACATCATCTGACATATTTTATACTCTCTTCATGTAGTTATTCATGTTGAAACAATTTGCACTTTGAGCAACCGGAAAAAGGTTGTTGTACTGGTTTGGGCCTCTTCCCCCCGACATAATTATGTGACCGTACTTTACAGTATTTCTCCCTTTTTGAATGCTAGGGGAAACTGGAGGGCAGGGGACTGGAACAAGGAATTGGGTCATCTTCTCCATGCTCGTCCACATCCTGCTCCCCAGTAATTCAGGGAAGCTGTGCCCCATGGACTGATGGGCAAACAGCAGCCCCCCCCCCCTTTCCCCACCAACACACACAAATGTTACATTAATAATTAGAAAAACATTAGTGCGTAATGGCACATTGTCACTTGTGGATGATGAATTAACATTCAGGCCAAGCTACATTTGGATCAGTCGTTAGGGTAAAGCGTTGCCACACTGCTCGAGAATTTCCAAATTTTCCTAAATCAACACAAATACAGTACTATTTGGTGTTTATTTTCTCCCAGGCACATTTGTGCTGGAGTCATTATGCATATTACTGGTTGTCTAAGACAGTTTTGACACAGATGCCAAACATGTTTTACAGCAAACATCAAAGTCTTTGCTATAGCAACACAGTCAACTGTCACCAGCCTATGCTACAGTATGTTTGCTTTGGAGAGAGGGACGCACATATCCACTCAAACCATTAGAAGCAAAAAAGAAAAGAAAAATGAGAAGGTGCCAAGAGCCTTTGTAATGGGATTGTATTTCTTCAGCGCCATTTGAATGAGCTCGGCCAAAATAAACACTCCAAGGCCAAATCTTTTTTTCGAATGTGCTTTTACGCAGAATGCTGCAGCTGCAAAATGACATCAGATTACTTAGAGTCATGTCTACAAAACCGTTCACTGTAGGTGTTTTGACAACATTAAATATGCAAAAGAAGCACAGAAAACACTTTAGTAATACTTTTAGTACACTTAGTAATTAGAGTTAGTGTCTATTTAATAGTCTTTTTGTCTCAATGATATCAGCTCAGAAGTCACTCTCTGGACCTTTAGCTTCCAGCGGGTGCTCACTCGCTGGTGAATGTGATTAGTCTGCCTGCCTTTCTTGATGTCCCCATTTCGTCTTAATGGTGCTTGGCACACTGACACCAAGAGTGAGATTGGAATATTAGCCACAATTAAGGACGGTATCAAATTACTTTAAATGAGGCCTTAAGAGGCGAGACGATGGTCTTGTGAGAGAGAGGACGATGTCATTTTCAGGAGGCAATGCCCCGAATGTGCCATTCTGGAAATCGATGGCATCAGATACTCAGTCTTTGGCCCTGTGTATGTCTGCCTATTCTCACATGTACACATGCATATTGAACATACACACTTGAAAGCAAATTCATATACTGATACGTATAAACAAGCAGAGGAGGCTTCTGCTGTCCCAGATCCCACTGAGAGCTAAAATATGCATATTTATGCAGACTGGAGATATTTATGTCAAATTTTGGAGAATTTTAAGGTTTTTAGAAAAAGACAAATCATTATAGTCTGCCAGCATTTACTCCACTCCTGCATCATAACCTTTTTATCTACCTTCTCTATTTTCTATGAAAGCCATTTCTTTTATGATTCAGTTATTGATTTGCGCAGCTTAAATTTTTGATATACAGTTGCGGTAATTTACGCCAAGAAATAAAATGTTCCACATCGTTACTAAGCCAGCAGGAAACCAAAGTGAGCTGATCATTAGGTTACACCCTACCTCTATATAGGCTGCTGCTGATTCATTTTTATGGTGCATTAGGGAGCATACATTTATGGGTATAGAAAGACACTATTGCATGGGTCTTTACACTGAAATGAGAATTTTTAGGGGGAAATAGTATAAATCCTGCATTGCAAATTGTCCATGTTGTAAATGATGACAATATAATTATTGACTTAATGTCTTGAACAAACATAGAGAACACACTATAAGACCATTTGAGAGCCGGTCTAAAATATTATTGCCTAACCAGATCACAGATTCTAAGTCTAAATGTCTGATTCAGGGAGCAGTGTAGCCCCCTGAATCAGACATTTCCCCTAAATCTCCCTTCAATTCTGGTTACTGCATGTTTAAATGCAGTAATGCACGCTGAATCCCATATGCGGGGTCGCGGGGGTGCTGGAGCCTAACCCAGCTGGCTATGGGCGAGAGGCAGGGTACACCCTGGACGGGTCGCCAGTCCATCGCAGGGCGTTTACACTGACGTCACACTCTAAACTTCATTGTTTTAGCTTTGTGACCAAAGAGAAACCATCTGTTCCTAACTATTAAAAGTAGTAAGCAGTAAGACCAATATGAACTCACCATAGCACCTGTTTGACACTCCTCCACAGAAATCTTCGATTTTCTATTAGTCTTTAGACCTTAAAAATGGCACCAGGTCTGTGTTGTTCACCAGCGTGGATGGAGGAGGTCTAAAGCAGAGACTGAGTATCAACAGTGGCTGTGTCTCAACCTCCAATAGGTTTAACTGCATTTTAGTTTACATGTATTTCCTGTAATATTTACAATATTTAAGTTTTCTGCCACAATTTGAAAAATGAATGTCATGGTTTTAGTAAATCAAAGCATTTCTTCTTCTTCTTCCTCCATTTAGATTCAATTCTTTGCATAAAAGGTAAACTGGACATAAACTACAGACAACAAATAGCAACAGGCTCCAATGACGATCAATGAGGCACTGATTCACACTGAGATCTGTGGTTTGTATTTTGCTGTCCACTGTGTTATGACTGATTGGACGTGTTCATGTACTTGGTTGCAAGTTGTATTGTTTGAAGTCAAAATTAGTTTTTGCTGCGTATTTCAAGCAAACAAAGCGTGTCATTATGACATTGGAGTCGCTGTTTAGACTTGTACAGTATGTGAACTGTTAAGAAAATGTGTTGTTTCATTGAACGGCTGCCTCAAAGTGACTGATAAAAACTGTAATATTAGCAAATATTAGTTGAACTAGGAAAACACAGTAGGTGACAAAACAGATATATAGTATACAGATTTTTAGTATTTGGGTATATTTGTGTAAAAAACTATAATTGCAATATACAGTCATACTATTTTATTTTCTTAGGCTGAGAACAAAGTGCATTAATATCTTAAATTCATTAGAATAACTTCAAGGCCACAGTCTAGTCTGACAAAATGATTCACTGCATTATGTGTGCTGCAGATTTGTGTAAATTTATAGTCAAATGGCAATACTGCTATTGTCTGTATTTATGTTAATCTAAATTTATAGTGTTTCAAAGTTACCATATAACAGGCAGGGTAGATGCATCATTCGTTGGTACAGTAGGAATGACATCTGCTTTTAATAAATATAATATAAGCTTTAGTTAGGAAACTCTTTATGTTTCTATCCTGGACTTGCAGATGCTCTGTTTGCTTCCAGAGCTAAATGTGAAATGGTTTGATTTTTACATTACAGTACAGAGTATTTATCTTTAGAACGAATGAAAAGCTACGGTCATTGTTTGCAGTGACAGCTTGTTATAACAGCTTCTTGTAGTTCGGAGTAAAGCTGTGGGGCTTAATTAACACATATCAGATATGAACTGATATCATATAGTGTTTCCTAAACGAATGGATTGTTTGTTCTAATGTTTACGGGAATCACTGCAGGTACTATTACTGAAATTTCCTGCATCAAGAGTAACTAGCATGTCGGGTTAGTAACACTTTCAGTAGATTTACAGTAGACTATTTCTAGTGTGTGGTAAATCAGGAGTGTTTATTTTAATGTCCGTTATAGGCCCACATATGTCATGTGTGTCATGGGCCTTCATGGAGTCATTAAAAACAGAACTAAGGTTTCTGAAGACCTGCTGGACCACATGCCTTCACAGTTTCATGTATTGCATATCTGCTGGAAAACAGCTCATCTGACACCTACTTGCTGCAGGTTTAGGATTTGGTTGATAAAATCACAGTAGAAAATGGAGGAAGGTTTAGGTGTGTTACTCCAGGAAAGGTTTAAATACTTTCCTTTCAACATTGTAACTCATGGCAGTGAGAGTCTATAGCAGCCACTCAAAACTGAAACACCTTATTGCGAGTCACACAATGTGGTCTTTGTGTGTCAGGTACCTTTGAGAGGCAGAGAATGACAGTAACACGTGGAATCCAGAGAAGGTGATGGAAGTGAATGACACTAGAATGTTATGTCCCCTGGGAGAAACTGGTATGGAGGCTTGGGAGGGGCTGACTGGAAGAATAAAAACAGCAGAGAAAGTCCGAATGCCTGACCAGCTACGTTTCACATTTCAAATCTTCAACTGACAATCTTGGGATTAACAAAAATGAATGCCAGGGTAGAAAAGGCTGTGCCGCAAGAAGATTTATATAGTAAAAATATCCACATAAACAGGCCAAACCACAATTGACTTGGTGCTGCTGCATAGAGTCCCATGACTCCAGCCTGACATGTCACATATTCATCATCTGTGTCAAAAGTAATTCCAGCAGTCGAGAATCATCATTACAGGAGAATTTTCTTCACATGCGCAAAAGTGAAGCATGAACGAGCAAAACACAAAACTGCCTATGGAACAGCTGCAAATGAAAGACGGCTGCATCAGCAACAGCAATACCTGCTGAAAACGCTCTTTTCTCCAGCAAAACAAGGTGCCAAGGGTGCACTACGTGTGTGCAGCAATTAAAGCTGTTCAACCTTTTTATCTCAGGCTCGAGTACAAGTGAGGAGGATGTTGCAGAACTGCTGCACTGTTTGAATCAGCTCAAAGGGATGATAACTGATTTCTGATGGTTTCTTGATCTACAGTGTGTAGATTTAAGCCCTCGCTCCTCTTGCCTCCCATCCTGATTCTGCAGCCAATAGCTGGGAACTGTCCTTTTGTGTATCATGTATCATGTATCATGTATCATATATCATGTGATGTGAGGAGATGAAGAGTTTCCAGTTTGGTCCACCTAAGTGCAGAGGCCGAACCGCCTCTTGTTTAACACGTGGACTTGCTCAGTCCACCTCGCCAGGTGCAAGTGTTAATCATTGTAATTTGTGTTGTTGCATTTACAGTACATGAAAACCCTGTTCCTTCTCTATGTTATTACTAGTGTTTCAGTCCTAACCTCCAGTCTTGTCTGCTCATTCATGTACTTTTAATTTGTAGCATTTTTTTTTAAGAATTAAGTTTTTCTGCTCTAAGATTTTGTGTTATCTCGCTGTGGGTCTGCAATACTTTGCACAAGCGTTACATTCATCTAAGTATCAGTGCGTCAGCGTTCACACAGTTGTCTAATGTGTTTCACAGCCACTCGTTACAGATTACTTGTGTACGTTAGAGGCAGCGAACACCGCGTCCTGTCTATCCTCTGGATACCAACAGGACAAATGAGGAAGCTCTGTAAACTCTGTGTGCAGCTCAGGTAAATCACTATAGCTGAACTGAGCATGTTCCAAAATCTAAAGTCCTCATGCTGCTTTAATAGTCTCCGTTTCAGTAAGGCCAAAAGAACGTTGTGAAACTAACTCCAGCCCCCATGAGTTTAGTGAGAGGTAGGGAACACCCTGGACAGATTGGTATCCATGACAAGGCCAACTCTCAGTCAGAGAACAATTTAGCATTATGGGAAATTTGGCATCACTAATCAATGGTACTGCATGTTTTTGGACTGTGGGAAGCATTAGAGAAGGCCAGAAGAAAATACTAAGGCATAGAGACATTTTTACTAGTGTTAGTCTTTAAACAGATTCTGCTATTATTTAAGTAACAGTGTTGTTCAATCTAAAATTTTGTTAATTATCTTTACTTATTGAACAACCAAAATAAATGTCACTTGCTATTTGAAATAAAAGAAAAAAAAAAAAAAAGATGATATCCCAGCTTCTTCTGAATCATGTTGTTACCACAGTGGGTCGTTGAACCCACCTAAATTGAGAACCAGTCAGCAGACAAGCCTGACACTAACGCTAATAGAGACTACAGTAATTAAGCATCAAACTGCGGCATAGCTGTTCTGCTGAGCTGAAGGGATGTGGAGCTTTTACCACATATTTTATAGCAGCGCAGACATTCATTAACCCATCCTCACTTACTCTGCTCTTCACTGGACCAGTTTGTGCTGCAGCTACACATAAATACATCACAGTAAAAATTAGTTTCTTCCTGCTTTGTCTTTCAGTGAATATCAGTTTGATAAATTACTAATGATTTTGCTGTATGGCGTATTTATAGAAAGATGATGTACAGGTCACATAATGTAATATACTGTATAGACAACACTCATACTCCCAATGGAAACCAAACAACAGTTCTTTCATAAAAGATTTCAAAAATCCCTCAATACTATATGACAAAACAGTTGTATTTCTTCTCTCTAATCCATTCAGTCACTTTTGTTCTGATAGTGCAAGCAAAGGTCTGGGCCAGCTTGAACATCTATTGAGTTTTCTTTTCTCCTCCTGGCTTTTAGCTGTGCTCCAGTCAGGTTTTGGCAGGGGGATGTGACAGGAACCATTAGGATGAGAAATGACAGTGAAGCCTGGACCAATCTTTAGCGCTTGCACAGAGGAGAGGTTTAACAACCGCATGTGGTTGAATACACGCACGCACGCACGCACACACACAAACACACACACCTAGGACATGCATACGCACATACTGCACACAGTTCTCCCTGACTCCAACAGCATTCTTATGGTACTGTTGCTCTTTCAACATATCCTTCACCAACACCGGTGTAAAGCCTCAACCACTTAAGAGTAAAGTCTGACCTTTATTCATCTAGATTTCAATTTGCAGTGGCCGTGTGATCCAAAGAAAACCAAGCCGTGCAGACAAAAGCATAGAAGCACTTAGGGATAACAACCACAGCAGCCTTCTCACTTCACAGCTGTTTCGCTGCTGTGATGAATTATTTCCAGGCCATGATGATTCACCATAATGCAGACAATGAATCCACTCTGTCAGCTGGCTACAATCTGTATACTGTAAGCTTTTCACTGGTGACTGCAGCCCCCATGCTCATTATGGAAATTGAAAGCACTGTTGCAAATCAGTGTTCAAATTACAAATGTGCACTATGAAAAGAATCTGTTTGGATCTGTGACTTGGGGGAAAAGTTAACACAATATTGCATTTATTCATATTTAGAGTCAGTTTTAAGATATAAAAAATATGTGTGCTGCCAACAACAGCATAGCATCGATCTGTATTTAGTGGATTAAATGTGTGTGAATGAGCAGCTGAGCTGAAATCATGTTATATTCTCAGAAAACTATGTTTGGTTCCAGACAACTTAGAATGACATTATGTGGAAGAAAGACCCTATTATTATTATAATAATAATAATAATAATAATAGGCATTCACCTAAAGATAGCTCAGATGACTGCAGCATTGCATGCTGGAAACCAAAGTCTAAAGCTCTCTCTCCCTTTTCTCCTGAGTGGATCACAGCCTACAGCCAGATCTGGGTTCTGCTCCATCACCCTTGATCATGTAATTGCCTCTCAGAGGATCCTCCGAAGGCCACAGTTGCAAGCAAAGGCAAAGGTTTTGAGGTAATTTACCCCCATGCATAGTGCTGTGGTCTGTGGGATCAGAAGGGACAGTGTGAGGGTGTGATCAAGCTAAGGTAAGTGGCTCTGCATTGACATTTTCCAGTTTTACATGGAGGCATGGACAAACATCTTCAAATCTTTTCTTTTCTGCCATGTCAGTTTCACTATACAGTAGGAGACCTATGAACATAGTTTGGCAGAGAACAACACTGAACATAATAGATTATCACATCAACTGTAAAAAATGAATGACCAGGTAAAGGAGGCACGACCTGCACAAGATGGTTGATGCTAGCCTCTGAATGATAAAGGTAACTATTTAGTTTGATAGAATTATTTTAAAGAATCATAAATGGTAAAGCAATTGATAAGGCGAAGGCGGCACGGTGGTGCGGTGGGTAGCACAGTCGCCTGCTTCAGCAAGAAGGTTCTGGGTTCGATTCCCAGAGGCAGCCCTGCTGCCTTTCTGTGTGGAGTTTGCACGTTCTCCCCGTGTTTGCGTGGGTTCTCTCCGGGTTCTCCAGCTTCCTCCCACAGTCCAAAGACATGCATTAGGTTGATTGGACTCTCTCCATTCCAGTTCAGTTACTGTAAGTCATATGGTGAAACTCATTTGCTTTAGAGCACATTAGTGTCAAAAAAGGTTTGTTTTGTCATTGGAATTCTTTTTAATTTGGTACAAACCTTGTCGTCACTAAATAAATAACTGATTGGATCTTGGTGTTCTTTGAACAAATGTTTAGCTCATAGTTCTATTGGCATTTATAAGTTAGGACAAACCTCCATTTCTTGTGAATTCGCTTCCTAATTTCTTTGTGTTAGTACCCTCTTGGTTAATGATTTGTCCTTTCATTTCTTGGTTTGTCGCTTCCTGTGATTAGTTTGATTAGTGTCATCTGTCTCATTTAGTATTTAAGCTCTCAGTTGGTGCAGTCTTTGTTGGGTAGTTGCTGATGTTACCAGTTACTCCTGCCTCGTGATTCAGTCCTGTCCAGTTATAAGCCAAGGTTTGTCTTGTCCATATTTGTTTGTCCTCGTGTTTGTTGTGTTCTAGTTTTATTTTAGTGACTAGTTTTCCCCTGCTCTGCAGTGATTTTTAGTTCCTGTTTTATGTTTAGATGCATGTTTAGACTTATTTGCCTCCCCACCTAGCAGCTAATCAATCTGGTTAGTTAATTTCTGTTGTGTCTTCAGCTCTTAGGTATCATAGAGTTATCCTAAACTTGTGTTTTAATGAACGTTATCTTGGCGCTATCGCACAGTATATGGGGTGAGATCTCTATCTTTAATCAAGAGCGTAGTTTTTTAATTCGAGAGCGCACTTTAGCGATTTAATGTTAAGATTTTGTCATGCTTGCTCTCAAAACCTTTCCTGCGCTTTAAAAATGTCTCTGCAGATTCATTCTGCTCACGCTCAGATTCACTCTGCTTGCGTTGAAATCTTTTACCGCGCTCTCAGATTTCCAGCGCTCGCGCTCAAATCCTCCTCCTCGCTTTCGGTTCTTGCTGCTTGTTCTCAATTCATCGCACGCGTGCTCTCGCTTCTACGACCCGAGACAATCCTATCAAAAGTTACCAGCAAATAGGAGGCCAGGGCTGCTGACCAATGGCATGACGCTTACTTTTCCCATGGGGAAGAGAAACAATGAGAACGTAAAAGGAACATGGAGACAGTATTTTCGTTAAAACTCTAATTAAAAGCAGTAACATCACTTATTATGGAAATTATGAACATCGTTGGATGTCATCGTATTTTGTATTTAATTACATCGCTAACTGTGGTAATCGATTAAGCTAGCTTAATGCACTTGGATACAAAGCATTAACAGTCCAACATGATTTTTATTTTTTAATACGATGTTTGTTTGTCCATCTAGCTCTTACGTTGGTTTGAGCAAAATGGAGGAAAAAAGAGACATCAAACCATCAGTAAAGCTGTGATTTTTGATATGTTTAAACCTGTTTAGCAAAACTGTTTAACTTCATCGGAGCACAGGGCCTCACGCAGCGCCCGTTTATTACACTGGAGGAAACCGATTCATTGTTTCAATGAATGTGGAAGGTGAAGGGGAGATTAGTGATGTTTGGAGTTAACTGGGAAATACAACGTATTTTCTGAGCTGAGCAAAGTCCAAGGTGACTTGATTCTCCAGACAGATGTCAAACAAACGTTTCATTCGATTCCCCACACTAGCCGCAGAAAGAGGTGAGAAACAAACAAATCAGTTGACGATGTGCACAGAGAATCTGCCCTTGTTGCCGTTGACTTCAGCTGGTGTCTGTCCTGATCCACCGCACCAGATGATCTGCAGTAGCAACTGATCATTTTTTTAGTCTGACTGGTCCCCCCACAGGGGACTGTACTGGCCCCCTTCCTTTTCACCCTCTACACGTCAGACTTCAGACACAACACGGACAGCTGCGTTCTGCAGAAGTTCTCTGATGACTCTGCGATCGACAGCAGCCTGCTGTCATCCCACCGATGCACATCCAGGGAAGGGACATTGAGAGAGTGGACTCTTACAAGTACCTGGGAGTGCATCTGAACAATAAACTGGACTGGACTCATAACACGGATGCACTGTACAGGAAGGGTCAGAGCAGACTCTACCTGCTGAGGAGACTGCGGTCTTTTGGAGTGAAGGGGCCACTCCTGAAGACCTTCTATGACTCTGTGGTGGCATCAGCCATCCTGTACGGTGTGGTCTGCTGGAGCAGCAGCATCACAGCGAGGGACAGGAAAAGACTGGACAGGATCATCAGAAAGTCCAGCTCTGTCCTGGGCTGCACTCTGGACATGGTGCAGGAGGTGGGTGAGAGAAGGGTCCTGGCTAAACTGACATCCATCATGGACCAGGTCTCTCACCCACTGGAGGACTCACTGTCTGCTCTGGAGAGCAGCTTCAGTAGCAGACTGATCCACCCTCGCTGTGTGAAGGAGAGATATCGTAGATCCTTCCTACCTGCTGCTGTCAGACTGTACAATCAGAACTGTTGATCACATCCCACCACAGTCACTCACCCACTGCATCAGTGGTTTATATAGCAACCTGCTCTGCACAATATTTGTGTAAATCTGTGAACAATCATGTATATTGTTACCGGCACAAATCTTATACCCATTACTGTGCAATAACCCTGCAATGACCTCATACTCACTCTAACTGTACTGTACTGCTTTGTACTGTGCCAACACAAACTGTTCTGTACCTGTATTCTTGCTCATCTGTACTGCTGTTGTGAGAGGTAATTCCCCCACTGCGGGACTATTAAAGGTTTTCTTATTCTTATTCTTAATTTCCCTAACATAATTGGGGGCTCGTCCGGGATCCCAAGATCCTCGCTTTGCCGGGACATCGAGTCAACGACTGAAGTCTGTGCACAGCCAGGTTTGGAACCTGCAGAAAATCCTGGGAGGTGAATTCCTGCCCAGGTCAGACGTCGGCTGGTGGTCCGACGAGGCGAGGTGACGGGATCCTGAACCAGGGCCAGGACACAGATCAGGCGAGTATGAAAAGAGTAAATCCTAAGGTATCTTAAATTCCGTGAGTGGCTCACGAGGTAAAAGAAGATCAGGTCTTCAGAAAGTTCCATGACGAGGTCACGAGGTAAAAGAGGAAGGGGTCCTCGTAAAATAGATTAATGATAGTTTTTCTGATTGAAGCAGCGGCAGAGTGGAAACCTAATGGTGTTAACGTAAACTCTGTGATCAGTTGAAGTAAATCAGACTATATAAATAAGTGTTATTGTTTGTATTAAAGAACACTAAGGGTGAAAACCTTGAAGGTGATTGAAAATACATGTCTAAAAGACATTCTCAGTCGACTATAATAATATATATATATAACTTACCACAGTGGAAAAAGAAATTTCGATTTGATGGAAATTTAAAAAAGTAGAATTGTGTAAAAAATTTGATGGATGAAATTACTGTGATAACTGAAACAGTTAAAAGAATGAGATGGGGAATATAATAAAGGGACCAGTTAAAAACTCATGCTATATGCACAACAAGATTTTGAATTCAAAATAAACACTAAAGTGGTGTAAAACTATGGAATAAATTAAGTGAAGACATAAAAAATATTGGAATGATAGAAATATAATAGAAAATATATAATAGATATAATTTAAAAATTGTTTCATATTAATATAAAAAATAACCTATAATAGAACAATAATATATATATATATATATATATATATATATATATATATATATATATATATATATATATATATATATATATATATATATATATATATATATATATATATTACTATATGTCTTAAATATAAGTATAAAGGCATGCGCCAATTAAAATATAGGAAAGAACAAGCTCATTGATTAATTAGATTGATGTGGAAATGGTGCACGAATATTAACATTCTGTTATAATTCCTTATTGTTAAAATACTTTATGTGAAACTAATAGTCTATGTTCAGATATTGAATACAAACCAATGAAATGAAGCAAAAGCAACAATGTTTGTTGTAGACAGTGAAGAATGCTGTTGGCAAGATAACAGTGGACAGAGAGGATGTGACAGAAAAAGGTTTAGAGGACATGGTGGACGACCATTTAGGGTGAGAAAAGTGAGAGTGACGTTGATGAGGAGAAACCTCAAGTAAAAGTGTACTTATGTGAAAGACTGCATGATTACCCACAAGTTACCCTAACCATTTGTCAAAAAGGAAAACCTGCGTATGAGGTTGTTAACAGAGTGTATGATTGGAATCCAAAACAAAAGTGTGAATACAGCTCAATGATGGTGTGGAAGTGAATAGCTCTGAACTGAACAACCCAAACTGTGCCCACAGCCCACCTTAGAGGAAATCAACAATCAGCAACAGTGTGCTTTAGGTTTGGCAGAAAGACGCTGCCCATACTGCACGGCTGAGGCCACAGACCAGCTGACTGTCCACAGAATGATTCTGATGGGGCAAAGTGATGGGCGAGAGGCTGATTGGGTTCCAGTACCAGTGTAGATAACACTGAGGAGGGAGGTGAATGCACTGACACACACACACACACACACACACACACACACACACACACACACACACACACACACACACACACACACACACTGATGATGTTACAACTAACTGCAATGAAGAACGCTTGCAACGCTTAGATTCAGAAATGATTTGACAATGTTTGTCAAATGTAGAAAAGAAAAATAAAAAATCTTTATAAGTCATGTCAGAGACAATATTGGACTAATACACTCAGACCTGATGCAGAACAAGGAATAGCACTTGTGATAGACTCCCTGTTAAGAAGTTGTGGTACCTGATCCCTACATTCTGTTAAATAATTTACACCCAGATAAGCAGATCTTCTCAGTTATAGATATTAGTAATGCCTTTTGTAGCATCCCAGTTCACCCAGGTTCACAATTTTGGTTTGCGCTTACTTACAAAGGTCAGCAATGCACGTACAACAGGCTACAATAAGGTTATTGTAAAAGCCCGACTAGTTTCTCAGTGTATTCCAGCAAATTTTGCTAAATTTACACCCCCACACAGTAGTCATATATTACTGTACGTAGATGATGTTCTGGTGGCGTCACAGACTAAAGAAGAATGCAGGAAAGATACTGTAGCGCTTCTTTGATTTCGGCCAGAGAACAGTCACAAGGTCAGTAAAAAAAAAAACTGCAACTGTTGAAGAAAGAACTTAAATATTTAGAACAAAGTGGACAAAAATTGATCCAAATAGAGTTTTCAAAAGTAGAGAAGCTAGACCAGATTTACAGGACAACCCAATACCTGGTTCTGTATTTGTCTTCGTGGATGGACCAAGCACAAAGTCTGAAACTAGAAAAACGCAAAGTGGCTGTGTGGTTCTGACTCATAGTGAGACCTTGAAAGCAGAACCACTACCCCCACATTACAGACCACAAGCAGCAGAAATAATTGCACAGACTGAGACATGCCGACTCAGGTCAGATAGTTACCATCTATACTGATAGCAGATACGCACAATGAACTATTCATATATTTACCAGTCAATGGGAAAATAGAGGCATGATGACATCAACGGGAAAGACTACAATGCAGGTGATTTAATGAAAACTTTGTTAAAAGCACTACAACTACCAGCAAAAGTAGCCATTTGATGCACTGCACTCTCAAAAGTGAAAAAAAAAATAAAATAAATGGACTCAAAGGACAAACTGCTGAAAAGTTATTACCATGTTTGACGATGGGAACCTGACCTACCAACACCCTTCTATAAAGGAGCAGCAATATTGAGACGTGGGCCTTGCCATGTCTCAACGGGGGGGATGGTATGGATAAAAAACAAATACTATACTGCTTACGCATTTACAAATTATTCTAAAAAATTTGTTCCTGATGCATCACATGCGCTAAATATAAACCTCAAGGAAATATTTGACAAACCAATTCAACAACCCTTCCAATGCCTTCCTTATGTCAAAGGTGTAAAAACATCACAAGAAATGTTTTTCTGAAAATGCTTTTCAAGATGTGCCTTGTCCACAGGAGGGACCACTGCAGGTTGGTGACTGGGTGTTCACCAGAGTCATAAAGCGCAAGAACTGGACCTCACCCCGATGGGAGGCCCACACAGAGTGACGCTGACAACACCTACAGCCTGCAAAGTCAAAGGCATCTCTGGGTGGATACACAACACACACTGTAAAAGACAACAGGTACAGGCAACCGAGTAGTATTGTCCGTGAGAAAAAAACCCAACCGAGGGAGGGGAAAAGTCTGCCTACAAAGGGGGTCAGCAGCATTTAGAGCACTGGTCGTCTCAACGGCAGTGAAGAAACCAGCGGTACCTTCTCTCACTTAGGGGACATTCTCATAAGGAGATACTATGAGGGGACACTGTCCAGCCACGGGAGTTGTACTAACTGCCCTTGTACTGTTGATTGATGCTAGGCCACTCCCTGACCTCATCCAGGATGAGGAGAGACCTCCTGACCAGTATCTCACTAATCTGTGTTATTGTTAAATGAAGACAGAGCACTCTTAACTTTACTGGTTCAGTGTGTCTCTTAATATTATGGTATTGATTTCATGGGGACCCTCCCACAGTCTGATATCAACTATGTTTGTAGGCATACAATCTATGTGCGTCTTCCACCCAATTGGGTAGGCTGCGTTGCTCCTGTTTATGTTTCAGATGGCTTCTACGCGATAACACCACAGCAGACTACTTCCAAGGGACGGCTACAGAAGCAAGAGATCGGATAGTGGAAAGTGATCGGATCTGGGGATCAGACGTTCCCATGGACAAAAAAGCTCTGGACTACAGGCCCGAAAGTGGCACTAACCCTATTTCCAAGGTTGGGGGTAGGAACAAACATGCTAAGAGCTGAAACCATAAATTACTGCATGACCCAACAGGCAATCCGTGACCTGCAGCACATATCCAATGTGCAGGCGGCTGATGAAGTGAAAGACAAATCCTGGTTTGATTGTTTTAGGTCTGGCACATGGACTGACATTCTGATGAAGATTTTTGGACCGATTCTACCGATTCTTTTGGTTCTGATGCTGATTGTGTTGTGCGTAATTCCTTGTTTGAGGGCCATGATCATCAGGCTGGTGAATCAAGGCCTTCTCAGGGTGTGCGCAGTCATGCACTCTTGACAAATACACTATACACCTTTGAAGCTCGATAACTGTGAAGAGGATCTCCGCGATGTTGACGGAAATGGACACTAACCTTTAAATATTGTGCTTCTGTGCTTTTGACCCTTCCTACGATGTTGTAACATTTATTCCATGTTTTATGATGACTGCACTGATAATCAAGAGACGTTGTGCTGTTCTGATGTATGCATGATTGTTTAATGAATGTTTCAATGTTAAACAGAAGGGAAATGTTGGAAAAATACTACATTTAATCAGTGAAACATATTTTGCTAAAGCCTTGTTAGCTGTGCTATGGCCTTTAAGTTTCCTCCCTTCTGCTCTGCAAGAAATAGGGAGTACCGGTGTGTAGCATCCTTATCTGATGAGCCCAATGCTTGCTTTGTGCAGGAAATATTTCCCACGTACTGTGTGACTATGCACCTCCCAGAATGCAATACATATTATGAGCTGAATCCTTGTCTTCTCTTGAGTGAGAGGAAGTTGCCTTTGCTGTAAACTGCTCACTCCTTGCAAGTAAAATCCTGAAGAAGGTCTCAACTGATTGTGTCTGCTTTATTTAAGATTTACAAAGGGAACTAACAATTTCCCTAACAAGCATGACAAAAACTTAACATTAAATCGCTAAAGTGCGCTCTCGAATTGAAAAACTACGCTTTTGACTAAAGATAGAGATCTCACCCCATAATAGTACAGTCATATCATGAACCTCTCATTCGCCCCTTGTTCTCTCACTCACCCAGCCTCCTAGCGCCCTCTGTGGGCTACGTTTATATCAATACCACAGGTTCCTTGTTCACTTTGGTTCATGTATATTTTGCTTAATTAAACCATACTATTGTTACATTCTACATGTTTGTGGGTCGTTGCATTTGGGTTCTCCCCCTGGTTTTGTTTGAAGGGCTTAGTTGCCCAGTTTCCCTGCTCATGGTGAACGCAGACAGAGTTCAGTTTGTCCCCAGCATGTAACACTATTTAGACTCAAAGATGAAATGCTCTGAATTTATTGGTCAGAGGTCAAGGTAATTGTTCACCAGGACACAATCTCAGGAATGAGCCATGAGTTTTCTTTTTAAACCGCATTATTCTGAAATCTACACACAAAGAAAATCTCTTTTCCTTTACGGTGTAAAATGGAGTTTCCAGTTCTTCTGTGGCATTTTATTATAGTCACTATACATTAGACTTGATTTCCTGTGATTCTTAACATTCATTTTTCAGAATGATGTCATCTCTTCAATATTTTTGCTGGGAAGCATACAGTATTAGGAAAATGTACAACATTAATTTAATTAAACCAGGACAATTGTAGATTTTAATCATAAGATGAGAGGTAACAGAATGAAGATAGATGATTTTTTTCCTTTCCCCACCAGGGCAGATGAGAAATGCATGTAATTCATGTACTTGAAGGCTTCTACACGATGTTCAAAGGGAAACGGAGGCATTTTAAAATAGATACGAGGCCCTTTCTTGACTGGTTTTATCAGTAGTTAGTTACTTACTTACTCATCTCTAAATCACTCTCATCATGCGTAATCGAGAAAAAAATTGGACACACGAGAAAAAATAATTAAGGTGCCCTTTTCCATCAAAGAAATAAATTTATAAATACAGGAGATATGTTCTCTGAGCTTTCTCCCTCCACGGTGTGAACATTGAGCAGTGCTTTTTCTTGCTTTTTTACAGTTTCTTTCTTCCAAGGACACTCACTCATCAGACTAAGGACCTGACTTTTGTTCAGATGTAAGATGCTTTTTGGTGATTATACACACATCTTGATTATTAAAGTATATATACTGTAAGTGATGTACACACGGTTTCACATCTTTAAACATTTAAATCTTGTTATGGGAAGAATTGTTTCTTCCTTACTTCTATGCAGTTATTATACGATTTATGACTTATGTTCTGCAATTAATATCTTATGTTTTGTCTTACTGTATGCATTTGACATTTCACCTAGATTGTTCAATGGTTGTCTCTGCCTGATAGACTCTCAACTCTAGCTCCCAAACCCAAGGTCAGGGAGTTGTGTCTCTGTGTGTTGAGACTTGGTGCTCCTTTCTCACAGATAGTTGGACGTGAGCGATGCAGGTGTGAGAATGTAAATATCTTCACACACACTGCGACAGGGAAGAGATGGCGCATGTAATTTGATTGGGTTAGAATGACATTCCACCCTAGTCGGACAGAGAAGCTAAAAGGCAGAAGCAACTTGAGGGCTTGCTCTTTGCATGACACCTTCGTGGTGTGTGCACTGATCTCTCCAGCTGGTCTTTGGTTTGTTGATGTGCACGATCAACATCCATGCTTTTGATTTGATGATTTCCCCATTATTTTTATTTTCCTTTATTTTTATAATAAATTACACAAAAGCACAACTCTCTCATCTGCCTCTTTATGGAAAATTTCCACCACAATCTACACTGACTTTATTTACTTCAAACATATTTTCTGTACTTATTTTTCCTAACTCCAGTGCAAAACTCCTATAAGTACGTCTCATACATCATTGATTTTAATGATAATCTGAATGCTGACTTTGGACATTGGTTATCTGTAAAGAGTCTTGGGCTGAATTGTGTTTCACTGTAAAAGGCGTGTTTGGAAAGCCCAAACTGATGATGTTTCACTTAATTCATAAGCTGTCGTTGAGTAGCATTTATTATGGTTAAACTTTAAACCACGAATGCCGTAACGTAATGACGTTATGTATCAGACTGTAAATATACATTAACATTAAAAGTGCAATATGAGCTGCTGCTATTTGTTTTCAGTGCAGATAATATCAAGAATAAAAGGTCACGACTAGTCACATATCATTGACAGTGGCTGGCTCATGTTTCACCCACCAGTGTACAAGAAACAAAGGAATCAGTCTCCCAGTGGTGCTGTTCAGTAGCAACTAGACTTGTTTTACTCTGCTGAAAACGTTAGAACCACCTGAATGTCAGATTGAACAGCAGTCCCCTGATGAGGGTGATCTTAATGGAGGCCCTAAGATACAAAAGGAAACCACTAGTTTACAGGTAATTGTTAACCCAGTAGGAAGGGTTACTTGACCTGTATTGCTCCAGTAGGCTTTGTAACTCTACCTACTCATACTGATGTTAGGTCGTGACCTGTTCTAAATGTTGCAATCTGTAAGACATATGAATATGGGGTGCCGAATGTAACTAAGACATTTAATAAATGATGTTTTTTCACATTTAGTTATGTGAAAAAGTCTAAATGCTAAATATAAATGTAAAGGTTAAATATAAATATTAAAATATCATAAATAAAAAATCAAAAATATCATACTTAATGTAAATCTAAATATTATATATAAATGTAAATGTTAAATGTAAATGTTAAATGTTTGCCGAGTGTAAAAACTGAATATTCATGACATACTGTACGCAAATAAACTCCACCCCTACCCTCAGACATCTCAGAACAGTGACAATGTGTACATATTGTGATAACAATGCGTACAGCCCCGCCCACATCTGACTCTGGATCGGTGGACAATACTGAAGGGAAACCTGAAGTTAAATGAAGGCAGCATGGTCGTCAACTTCAGCTCTCTCCTGTTAATGGAGATTAAATGGGCTGTAATGCCAGACGTGTGGCTCCGCTGCTGTTCCGCAGGCGTCGTAAACACCATGAACGGTGAATTGACTAGGCTTGAACAGAAAATTTCTGTTGCAGCAATGGAGAATTAGTTAGCTTTACTAGCTAGCCGCTGTTTGTAAGTTACTTGCAAGCTATGAACGAAGGTTTCCAGGTCAAATGTGGGTGGGGATTGCGAAAACTGTGTTTGAGGTGTTTAAGTCCGATCTGAGATCAGCATTACAAGTGCTTTTTGAGGTTAGGGGTGGAGTCTACTTGTAGGTCATGAATATTCAGTTTTACACTTGGCGAACATTTAGCATTTACATTAAACGTTTAGCATTTACATTAAACATTTATTTAGATATATTATTCAGATTTACATTTAACATTTATTTTTACGTTTAATATTTACATTTAGACTTTGTCACATTTAGCTAAATGTGAGAAAACGTTTTGTCATTAGTTAAATTTAGAAAACTAGTTATATCTGCTCCTTTTACATTCGACGACCCATATATGAGCAGGATACAGAAAGACACAGACCACAGGAGGTTAGAGTACACACTGTACAGTATATAGAAGTGTTGTGTTATTGAGACTGTGTCTCTGTGGATGTGAGGGCTGTAGTGAAATTCATGATGACTTGTAATGCTGTTTCTGAGTTGAACTGACATAGTGCAATGACCAAATGTGACATACAGTACAGTAGTGTGCTTTAAATGTATGTAAATAAATGTAAATCTTTCCTGCTAACAGAGAGTATAAAAAGATGGAGTCAGACCATATCTGTTACATTCTGGGCAAACTCGAACCAGGACATGCTCACTACGAGACGGATGGCTAGGTCCACAATCTAATCTAAAAGGAAGGACCCAAATGCACAACCCACAGACAATATGAAGAATACGGAGAAGAATACAGAGAAGGTTTATTAAATAAACACACAAGGACACGCTACAAAATAACCGGGCCCAACAACGGTCGGGTTGAGAGGGGGCGGAGCCAGGCTGATAGGGGGTGGAGCCAGCCCGCTGGAGTGCAACTGCTCAGTCCACCTTGCATACAGTTACAGCACTTATATTCAATGGCTGGAGGTCCTGCTGTAGATTATTTAGAGGACAGCGAGTACTTCAGCCTGCACAGTGTGATATTAGTGGTTAGTTGTATGAGCCAGAGTACAACGCCGACAAGTTACGGGATTAACATTTAAATTTAACATTTACATTTATATTTAACATTTACATTTAGGCTTTTGCACATTTAATTAAATGTGAGAAAACGTGTCATTTAGTTAAATGTGAGGAAACTAGTTATAGGTGCTCCTTTTACATTCGGCACCCAATACACTGACACTTAATCTTACTAAGTGAGTAAGGTGACAATTACACTACATGTATCTCTATTTAAGTGAAAGCATGTAACATATAAGCAAAATTACTGCAAGATGTTATTTACTCAGGAAGGAGATGGCAGCATCACCCCTATACTGATAATGTGCCCTTGTGAAACAACACTGGTTTATCTAGCAAATATAAGATTACATATTCTGGGGCCTGGAGGTTGCTACTCAAATTGTTGCTTTGTTGTGACCTGCTCTTGCCGGAATCTCTTTTCCATCAGTTATTGGGATCTGCGGCCTCCAGATGATCAGTGAGGACAAAAAGGTAATGCTGTATCGGATACAGTCAGGTGGAGAATCACTGTGACAAAATGTTAGTGAAAGAAGGTTTGATAGTGAAGTTAATTAAAATGTTGTATCCACACACCTAACTCATGAAGTAAGAAGAGTTAGTTGAAAAGTTCTACTTTTGCAGATATTGTATCATTTAGCTACACTGCTGTCTTTGGAGCCCTGTGTTACCCAGGACTGCTCAAAGTGGGAAGTGAATAATGAAGTGGATTCAGTGGCTTTGAGGGCGAAAGCATTAATGTCAGATTTGAATTAATAGACCACTATGCTCTTCCAAGCTTGCTGTGTGAGGATGAAGGTACACCAATTAATAGCGAAAGAAAGAAAACATGATAAAAACCATGCATTGGTGATGAAAGACTTTTGCTTGGAAAAAGAAAAGCAATTATAGAAGTAAGCAACAACTGTAGCTGCGTCTTGTGTATATTGTCCACCTTCCTGCTCTGCTTGTATGGCTCACAGAGCCACAGCTATAATGGCCTGATACTCTAACAGCCACTGTAATTGTCACTCTGCCCAGGAAGTGTGCTTCCAGTGCTGCTTGGCTGACTTTGGTTTGCTGCCATTGCCATGGAAACAGCATTATACTTTTGTCTTCTGGTTTATTTGCAGAAATGCAATTTTACGTTTTAGCCAGATGAACATTACTTGAGTTCCACTGACAGGGAATTGACACCATAGATAACGGTTTCATACTGCATTTAAAATAGTCAAATACACTGATGTCCATGGGAGATGTACTATATGGATAAATTAGCCTCCTTAAACAATGTTAATTGTGTGTTTTATTAATATTTTTATTTTTATTTTGAGCAGATGCCAAAAGAAGTCACTGTAATATTTAACAAAATGTTACAGGAAATTACCTATTGTTCCTAAAAGAACAAGTCTGATTTAAGGCTCCCTACTGATATACATAATTAAAAGAACAAAGTAACAAAAAGCTATAAATATTAGACTGGACTACTCTAAGTCCTTACTATCTGGATGCTCCAGTAACTAAGACTGCAGCCAGATGTTCTGAATGGAAATAGCAGGAGAGGTCAGATTTATCTTAGCTTATGACTCTGTCTAAAATCTATCTATCTTTTTGCACCTCGCCCATGTCATTTCCAGTTCCTGTTTCCCCTCTGAAACTAATGGACCTTTAGTTAGACCTGTTCTCATATTCACTACGTAAGGACTAAAACACATTTGTGGGTTTGTTTCTTTTTATTATTATTTTTATCTTCATCTGGTTTGCTCATTGTCATTCATGCTCTTCCAAGTTACTCAGTTTGTTGGTATTTATTTCCGCCTGTTACAGTAGCTTCATGTCTTGCTGTTTTGAGATTTTCCTAGTGATATTCTTTGTTAGTTTCCTTTGTTTGTTCCTGTTTATTGGTGTTTAGTTTTGGTCCTGACTTTAGGTTCTTACAATTTTGGTTCTGAGTTTTTCTTGTTAGTTAACCTAGACTTAGCCACTTAGTTTGTCAGCTTTTCTGTAACATAATCTAATTTATTTATTAAATTTAGTCAGTTTGTGGCAGAAGTTACAGAAACCATTGAACTCCTATGAAAAAGCTCAATCTTCATAATTCCAGGCCTTCCCAATAGAACAGAGCTTTTATCTGCCCAGTTTCTCTCCAGTTCAGACTTGAGAAGCACAAACTTGTCCTTATCTCTCTGTCCTTTCACCTGTATTGGTTGGGGCCGCTCATTATGAGCCTGGTTCTGCTGGAGGTTTCTTCCATTAGAGGAGGTTTCTCCTCTCCACCGTTGAAATAATTTTCCCCAGGTAATTTTTTTTTTCTTGTTTCATTCATCCATCTTCTACTGTTTATTCACATGGGGGGTTTCTGGAGCCTATCCCAGCTAGGTGAGGGCAAGAGGCAGGGTACACCCTGGACAGTAGTGGTGGGCGATTCTGCAAGCTTTGGTGTCGATCCCATACCAAGTAAATACTGGACAAGTATTGCCAATACAGATACTGATACTTTTAATCCATTATCAAGTATAATTACATTTTCATGACTTTCCGGTGTTTTGTGTTTTGTTTTAAATTGTATTATTAGTTTAACAAAACCCAGACATAGTTTAACAGCAAATATAAATATATAATATAATTTGGCGGTGTTGCTACTCTATTTAACATATTGTATTTAGCATGTATTTTTCGCAGATTGTACAGGTTGCCGTTGTTTCATTCAATATAACCACACTCTTTCTTGCTTTCATCCTTCGTCTTCGTCTGTGTCCTCCTCATGCTTGTTTGTTTGCTGGCCCGAGTCGCTGAGTCACATGAGCAAAGCAGGTGGGAGGGGTGAGGGGGAGGGGAGGGCTGTTGCTGTGTGTCTGCTCTGCATAGCAATGCAGGCACGCCGCTTACACACAGGCACTCAGAGACGCATACAGACAATATAGTTACGTCGCCTCTTTGAAAAAAACGGCAGCAATGCAGAGGAGTAAAAATTCAACCAAAGTATCAATATTTTTGTCGGGGTATCGATGGATATCAATACTAGCTTTGGTATCGATATTATCTATATTAGGACCCTACTGGACAGGCTGCCAGTCTATTGCAGGGCCACACAGAGAGACGACCAACTATTCGACAACACTCTCACACCTACGGGCAATGTAGAGGAGCCAATTAACCTAACCGCATTTGAGGAAGCCGGAGAACCTGTGCTTAACCCAGAGAAAACCCATGCGAATAGGGGAAGAACCTCCACACAGAAGGCACCCGAGCTGCCCCAGTAATCAAATTCACCCCTTTCTTGCTTTAAGGCGACAGTGCTACCCACTGAACCCCCATGCAGTTTTTGTGCATTTGTTTTTCCTGGCTATAATAGAGGTTTAATCGTTTGATGCTTAACTGTGAGCACACAATAATCATAATTGGTCCAACTGTAGCCTTCTGCTGCTTTGCAAAAGCAGTCAGCTTTCCAGGGTTGTCACCTGTTTCCAATTGTTGATGCCTGCACCCTACTCTCAACATAACCATTATCATAATAACTGAGTTTGGAGCTGGCAAAATGAACGATGAGCAATGAAAGTAGATGTGACTGAGGAGATGACGACAAGGTCCCAGTCCACAGAAACAGACCCTCCCACCTCCTCTGGGAACTAATTTCTTGGAGATCCAGCGCTCCCTTCCAGAGGCCCCCGACCCACGTGCTGACAGATCACCAGGTGGCCGACCATAAGGTTAAAAGGGCCTTTTAGCAGATAGGCAAAGTTCCTTGAAGACATCAGGCTTAGTGTGAGATGATGCATAGCTAAACAGGTGTGGATAACAGGAACTGTCACCATCACAGAGACAGCCCACAGTGGACCCCCATTCCCTGCTAATTACTATACAGTAAAACATGTGGATGTTTCATTAGGCATGGAATGAATCATACAAAGCAGATTATTAAAAAAAATGTGTTGCCAATAACTGAAATCAGTCAATACTTAATAAAATTAATATATCAGCTGACCTCATGAGGCCATAAAACAGGTCCTGGTCTAATCATGGGACTTGAATCCAGACTTTCACCAATTCAACATGATTATTTAGAAGGTATTATATTCAGTATGTCCCAACCTAGTCCAGGAAACCATGTAGTGTTGAAAAACAATAGCCAAACAGAAGTACTGACTGGGTAAGGCTGCCACTACATGCAATTACAGGGACAGGGGGAGCATTAATTATTATAAGAAATAAATCTGATACAACAGATGGTCAGACAGGAATTTTAATCTGGTCAATGATTACACTACTGCAGCAAGTTGGTCCTGGAATAGGTAGTTAGTCAACTAGAAACTGGAAGATATCAGCTCAGATTAAGTTGGAGTGGGAGAAGCCAGCTTCTGAACGACACACACATGAATCAGAAAATCAGTGGTGGTTGTGGAAAACAATCAAAGCATGGTAGTTTCAGGAGAGGTTTGGGAACCACGCCCAGGATGCCTCCTTCAGATGAATGTTGACATTTTACATGATATCTTAGGTGTTCCTATATTTCGCCCATATAAATAATATTTCCTATAATGATCAGAATAAGTAATGAAGTAAAATAATATCTACACAGACGCTGATTTCTTAACTGGTTTAAAGTGCTCTGGGCAATGATATTCATTACAGGCTGGTTTTGTGTCATTCTGTGGGGCATATTGTAGTATATTAGATCTTTGTGATTTTCAGGTAATGTTACAATCTCTGTGTAATTGAAAGGTTAACTCCCTGAACATATCAGCTACTGTAAGCTGGTGAACTGAAAAAACACAAAACATATAATCCTAGCTAGACCAATACCAGTGCTTGATATTGAACTGGAACATTCCTAAAAATAGGAGTAGATTAAACAGAAACAATGAGGAAATGAAGCAGACAGCATGTGACTGCAGTCCTTATTGAGATAAATCCTAAAGTATTTCTCCAGACAGGTTTGTCTTTAATGTTATGGCTAAGCAGTACCAGGTTGTCTGACATGATTCCAAACATGTTTGACAGTAGCATCTCCCATCAGACACCAGGAG
The DNA here is from genome assembly GCF_900634795.4 of Betta splendens. NCBI lineage: Eukaryota > Metazoa > Chordata > Actinopteri > Anabantiformes > Osphronemidae > Betta > Betta splendens. The sequence goes on along the minus strand of NC_040899.1, from coordinate 17,397,551 downwards.
CAAACAAACTAGTGATGCAGTGATGCGAGGGACGGGGGAAGTCATCTCTCCCAGGGTGGGAGAGCCATTGCTATTTGGGATGTCTGTGAGTGTTTAGTAATGTTATAAAAGATAAAGAGAGGTAGCAACTTTAACAACTGCGACAAGTAATGACAAGGTTAAGATACAGGAATCAATTGCTAATAAGTTTGAAGTTTCACTGCATTTTAAATAAGTTGGAAAAACACCTGACTGCACTTACTGTCCTCCCCACAGGTTCTTATTTGCAGCTACTGACTCATCCAGGCAGCAAATACTGAGTGATATAAGTGTTTTGTCTCAGCTCAGATGGCTCCAGTTAAAGTAAACACATCCTAAACACAAAGCCAAGCCTGTACACCTCATTCTCATTATTATATTGTATGTATTAGGAACCTTCAAATTAAAATAGCCAAGGATAGTCATTCAAATTGTATTATTGTCCTGTGTAAAGATAATTCGAGACATTTTGAGATATAGTGTAGAGGCCGGTTGCCATGGGAATGAGATTAACTTATTTCATTTTAGCGTCAGCACAAAAGAAAAACAAACCGTACAAGAGCCTTCATCAGATATGGCCTCTGCAGCCTTGGGTATGTTTTGTTATTACCCAAGTGCTCAGGAACGGCAAAAAAAATCTAGAGGTCCTCCTGTCACACACATGAAAAACAAAGCACATGTCGAACAACTTAATTCAATTTTCAATTCAATTTTATTTATATAGCGCCAAATCACAACGAAGTTATTTCAAGGCACTTTACAAAGTAAGGTTTAAAACCTCACACAACTAAACCCAACAAATCCCACATACAGCAAGCATTTAATTTGACAGCAACAGTGGAGAGGAAAAACTCCCTCTCTAACGAGGAAGAAACCTCCAGCAGAACCAGACTGGATGTGGGCGGCCATCAGCCTCGACCGGTTGGGGTGAGAGGATAGAGAGATAGAAAAGCACAGCAACAGCAACAAGCAACAACAAGCAACAACAGAGCACAGGCAGGATGGTAGGACCAGGGACTGGATGCAGGCAGGATGGTTGGATCCGCAGCTGCCCATCACAGACACCAAACTTTAAGTCCAATGATACCTGTGGGTGAGGACAGAGAGGGAGAAAGAGTGGGGGTGGGGGGGGAGAGAGGAGAGAAGCACAACTACTGGACAGAAAGAGACAAGGTTAGTTAAACATTGGACAATGATGGGAGGTTATGGGACAGAGGAGGTAGAAGGAAACAGAGGAGCTCAGTGTATAAATTAAGTCCCCCAGCAGTCTATGTCTATTGCAGCTTAACTAAGAGATGGTTCCTGTGACTAACAATAATTGCCAGTGACCTGAACCATCTCTAACTATAAGCTTTATCAAAAAGGAAGGTTTTAAGCCTAATCTTAAAGGTGGAGAGTGTGTCAGCTTCTCGAACCTGAAGAGGGAGCTGGTTCCAGAGGAGAGGAGCTTGGTAGCTAAAAGCTCTGCCCCCTGTTCTACATTTAAACACTCTAGGAACCGCAAGTAGCCCAGCGCTCTGAGAACGAAGTGTTCTGCTGGGAGCATAAGGAACTATAAGGTCTTTAAGATAAGAAGGAGCTTTATCATTGAGTACTTTGTATGTGAGTAGGAGAATTTTAAATTCTATCCTACATTTTACAGGCAGCCAGTGCAGAGAAGCTAATGTAGGAGAAATGTGATCTCTCTTTCTAAGTCCTGTCAGAACTCTGGCTGCAGCATTTTGAATGAGCTGTAGGCTTTTTAAGGAGCTGTTAGGACATCCTATGAGTAAGGAGTTACAGTATTCCAGCCTAGAGGTAACAAATGCATGGATCAGTTTCTCTGCATTGCTCTGAGAGAGGATGCTTCTCTCTCAGAGCGAAGCTCTTAGTAGAGATACAGAACACAACTGCACTTCATTTTGCCTCTAATTACACTAATGGAAGTCCCTTTGTAGTCGTTGGTGATTCCAAACCACGGAGCTAAAAGAGGATAGGCCCTCTGCTAAAGGCTCCATTGTGCTAGTTAAGCCCTAGGCTTAGACAGAGAGGGAGACAGGACAAGCTGTAATTAGTTTAGCTCCCTCACTGCTTCACAAGCCTGCCAGGAGAGGGCTTTGCCCAGTGAAAGGTGTCTCCACAGGGCTCTTGGACTAAAAGGAGGGCGGATCACCCACTAAAGGTCCTATGCAAGGGGTAACCTTCAGTGTGACATACTGTGACTAAATTGGACAAGGGGGAGTTTCACAATACAGGTGGTGAGTTAGCGAAGGGACCTAATTATGAAGGTGTTAAGGCGAAATAGTAATGCATTCATTCTGTCGTGGAGACCAGCAACCCACTTGTAGGACTCTTGATATAAAGGTCAAGAATCTATTAAAGAGAAACAAGGCTGCAGTCAGGCACACAGCACTGGAAAATAACTCCTAGCATAATAAACACAAACCAGATGGATGGGATTAGCCGCGACAAAACAATTCAACAACACACGTGTGTTCCATAGAAAATGCTTTACCAACATCTCCATCCAATATTACGTCAGTTCGATATTAAGAACCATGAGAGTGATTCTACTTATCTGAAGCTTAATTATACTACTACATAATTATAAACACATTTGCTCTTACAATATACAATGCTGGCTGCTGTCCGTAGAGAGCGGGCTAGGGTAATGGAAGTCATAGGAAACTACATGGGAAATATAGAAAATCCTGCCCCACAGGATACTCTTTTAAGTCCCATTGTGAGCCAGAACCCAGACAGGCCAGCAATGTTTTGCATTTTCATTTATATATTCTTTCCCACTGTGGATGTTGTCTTTGGGAGATAGGTTGTTCACACCTCACTGAGCAGCTTCAATGGTTCCCAATGCAAATGCTACCATTTTTCCCAGCCCTTTGCCCTGTGTGAATGGATACCCTCTCCCCTCATTTACCCTCACTATGAAAGAGAAGGGCCTAAGTAATCTCCTCTTACTCTAATCAGGGAAGCTCAGGAGGATTTTTACAGAACCAGGGGGTTTGTGCCTTTGTACTGCCCTTGACTGCCTTGATTCAGTTGGCATTTTCTGGCAACATCCACCTCCCGGGGGCTTTTTAATTTGCTCTCTATTGACTCTGCGTTAATTGGGTTTGGGAGAAATGCATCCACATTTCAACCTCAAGTTTAGTCACCTTTTTTTCACGCTCACAAAAAACTGCTGAACCTGCTGCAATGATGGAGGAGGAATGGAGGAGGCAGTGAAGAAAAGTTGTTTTGATCCAGGGTTTGAACTGAAGGTTTTAGAAAGGAAGAAATAAGGGCCCTTCAGTTGTCTGGACCATTCATGAACGCCTTTTTGTTTGTTGGGATGATTATGATAAAGGGGTTTCGTGGGTTAACAAGGCCAAGAGTAACCTAGTATTTGTAAGATACTGTGTCTTAATAACCTACCTAAATATAATTTAAGAAAGCGTACGCATATAGAGACTGAAACATAACAGGCCAAATTACACTTAGTTACCTGTATTTGAAGAAAAATACTGAGGGAAACTACAGACTTTTCTTTGCAGTAAATCTTTCTTTGATCTGCTGTATGACTGTAAACACCCGGGTGCCATTCATTACGCTTTTATTCATACGCAATTATTCATTACGCTTTATCTTAAGACCAGTGAAAATTATTTTTCTCTTGCCGTAAGCATTTCCAGACTTGCTTCAGTACTCATCATGACATTCTGAGACCCCAGAAATGTGAAGTTTCTTGACAGCCTTGCTTTCAATTTATTTCCTCTGTGGTGGCAAAACTCATTACACAAGCCAACAGAAGTGGCCAAACTCCCAACTGGGCTTCGTAAACACTTTTTAAGGCTGACAAAACCAAAGAAACCTACGAGCCTAACAAAATACAAAGTAGCCCAAACACAAGCGTAAAATAGAAAAGTTTGAAATACATTTCTAGTTGTGTGTATGGTGTTGCCCTAATTTTTTTTTACTTAACAGCAAGCAAGTTCATGCCAAACCTGATGATCCAAGTTGGCTCAGCAGCAACATTTCAAAGAGTGATCACATCCCTTCACTCTCACTTTACCTGCCTTTATGCCTCTTCTGCCTTTACTAACCTTATATTGCTAAGCCTCAAAAGACTCAGATTCTTTGCCCCAACTGCTGAGTTTGTCATGTCTGCCTACTGCCTTTGCCTCGCAAAGGTGCAGGCACAAGAATAATAGGCTGAAGTTAGGACCGAATGAGTTGAAGTGTGTTCTGGCAACGACAATGAACACCGTGGCGTGTTGTCATTTGTTCTTTCCCTGTAGACCCACTACTCAGATAACAAGAGATGAACAATGAAAAAATCAGGAAATCAGAGCTCCTTACGTCGATGGTGGAGCATCACACAACTGTTTTTCTTCCAGAGTGGGAGCAGTCCATGGAGGCTTTAACTGGATAATAGTATTGGTTTCACATCAGCGCAGGAGCAGGAGGACCGCTGTGGGTAAGCTGTAGGGACAGCCTCCTGCTTGCCTCTGTCTCCGGCTTCATGACTGAGTAATTATTCCTTAAGCCCACCTACCCAGTCAACAAAAATAAAATTGATTTTTCATTATGTGAAGCATCGCTCCTGCTGGGAAGGTCCTGCCAGGGTGACCAGGCAGTGAACGGACACATCTAACCAGTACCTGTGAGACTTGATGTGTTCAGCTGCAAAGGGGTATCGATGTGATCTTGTTCTTCATTTCCTGGCCCAGAACAGTTGCATTCACAACAGGCAGAAAAGACTGAGAAAAAGATGGAGCCAGGCCTACAGGTCCCCAAGCCTGCGCTGAATAGTTGAAGTGTAGGATTTGGTATAAGTCTCTGCTGCAAGACGGCTGAGATCAAATCATTTGGGCTTAAACCCCTTACCCTAACCCTGACCATCACAAAACTCAATTCAACCCTAAAATCACATCTTAACCCTCAAACAGACCAGACAGAGGAGTGGCCAAAATGTATTTGCTATAACTTTGATGTATGTACAAGTACACTGACTCTCTCTCTCTCTCTCTCTCACACACACACACACACACACACACACACACACACACACACACACACACACACACACACACACACATACACACACACACAAATACTCAAATGGCCAGCGTACTCTAAATTTCAACATTCCATTATTTGCCACAATATTTGCTCTACACTGAGCAAATATTGAGCGCTGCAAACAATCAGAAGTAGCAACTCTAAGCTGTAAGATACTGAGAGAAAAACAGAATGCCTGTGAACCACATGGCTGAACTCATAAGTAGTCTGAGCTAAAGAATCTGAGGAATGTGAAGCGAGTGCAGGTTTCCTAAAGTAACTTCCATATGAGCTATGGTCTAAAAGACTGAGAACCTATTGGTACCGGTCTATTTGTTACAGTAGGTCAGAGAATGAAGAAACAGCCGCAAATTTTACAGCACACAATGGGAATAGAAAAAGCATCAACATCAACAAACAAAATGGTTTAAGTAAAAGTAAAACACCTGGAACACTGGAACACCTCCCCAGGGAGGCGTCCAGGAGGCATCTGAACCAGATGCTCGAGCCTCCTCAACTGGCTCCTCTCGATGTGGAGGAGCAGCGACTCTACTCCGAGCTCCTCCCAGTGACAGAGCTCCTCACCTTATCTCTAATGGAGCGCCCAGCCGCCCTAAGGAGGAAGCTCATTTCACCCACTTGTATTCGCGATATTGTCCTTTCGGTCACGACCCAAAGCTCATGACCATAGGTGAGGGTAGGAACGTAGATTGACATCTTCGACAGCAGAGGGGTCACCTGACAGGGCTTCCGCCTCTGAGCGCTGGGGTGCTGGCACCGGCGTCAACTGTGTGGTATAGCCCACCGTGACGCTGACAGCTGTGCTTCTCCCTATACGTGCAACTGAGGACCTCCAGCTGCAGGCTCCGGTGTGTTGTCCATGACACACCAGGTGTGCACATCATCTTTCTCATGCAGCTACACCTGAACGCACCGGAGAGGCTTCTTCAATGCTGTAGTGGTTATTACCTGATCAGCGGACTCCGGTACATCAGCAAAGTACTGTACCAGGCAGGGAGAATAAAGTCAGCGTCTTCCCAGTGCTGACCTGCGTGGAGCCGCATTCACCTCTGGCATAGTCCTGGTGGTGGAGCCCAATGGTGGCACAGCTGCTGATACAGGTCGGGGCTGGGAGTGCCACTGTGTTCCACAAACAAACACTCCAAGACAAAGACACAGACAGACCAACACAAACTAAGCGCTCCGCTGAGCTAACCTCCACTAACAAACACAACTGCAACACAAATCATAGGTTCTAATGCTCGGTTCATTCTGTTACAAACTGAGGACAAACTGAACTCGAAACGCACTCACTATGAACGGAGAACAGGCTGCTGAGGCCTATAAGCATAATAAACCCAAATGCAACAACCCAAGACTGACAGATGTGGAACAAATAATGTATTTTAATAAATGGTTTAACATTAACACAGTGCAATACAAAGACAAACATGAAACCAATATTAAATAACTAAAGGTGACTGCAGGGCAGGAAACACTATAAACTAAGGAATAAACTACTACTGTACCAGATATTTACTAAGACTTTAATTCAAACATGTAACACTGGACATGACAGTACACAGACAAACCTGGACATGACGCGAGACGGTGGTAACGCACAGGAACACAATGCCATGGAGAATAAGCAAGTGAACTGAGGAAAGAGGAGGACAACCTTAAATACGCACAAAACAGGTGTGGCTAATCACAATTACAGACAGGAACGGGAAATCACATGACAAAGATACTAGACAAGACTGAACAAGACTGGGCTGGGCTGCAACAACTGTGGGTTCATCATTTAGAAAGAATGCTTTCATCCCATTTTACAGTTGCAGTCGTCTTACTAAGCAGGTGCCAATCACAGCAGGCTAACTCACGCAGAGCAGCTAGAGCTCATTAGAAAAGCTGGACATCTTTTCGTGCCGTGACCACTAGTATTCATTTAGAAACCAATGTGAAATATTCTTTGTTGCAAGGAGAGGTTAATAGTGAGTTCAGGTCTAGCAAGTAGGTGGGTCGGGGGTGGTGTGGTGGATAGAGGACGGGTGGTGAGTTAGGCTCATGACAGTCAATGTCCGAAGAAGGAATGCTGTGTTGACTTTGAAATGAGAAAATCAAGGACACATGCAGGACACATGCAATGGTGATGGTCCACAGTCCATTTCACCCCTTGCATTGCAGGTCCAGAGTCAGAAAAACAAAAATACAGTTTGGAATAATGTTGGTTCGTTGCAAAAGAGTTCTGAAAAAAAAGCATGATTCACAAAGAATACTGGGGATTAATCTGCATTTCTTAGTAGCTCTGGGGAAGATCGTTTATTTTTCAGGCCAATATGTTTGGCTGAGGAAAAGAAAAAGAAATGTCAGAACAATTGCTAGCACACTCCACCCTCAAGGATTCTAAATACTTGTTGATAGTGCCCGCCCACCTTTTTCCAGTCCTCTGTCTTCCAGCTGTTGCCGCTGCTGGACACGTTCATTAGCATATCTGGTCATTTTCCCTTGTTAACATGCACTGGTATTCATTTGTGCCTCGGTTATCAGCTCACACCATATGCTGTGTAGGTGGTAGCAAGGAGTCTAGACACATCCTTTGGCAACTCTATCTGCTGGCCCCATAAGACTTTACTCTTACTCTGACTGCTTCACAACACAAGTGTATTCGTCCTCTTCTGTGTTTGACAACCCACCCACCCTGTGTCGTTTGGTTGTGTATGTGCGTGTGTGCGTGTGTGTGTGTGTGTGGGGGTGCTGGGTTTGTGTGAAGGTGCCCGAGTGTCTCTCTCTCCTCAACATGCATTAATCATTACTTGGCAGTGGTGTACATTATATGAGTCTGAACTGCAGTCACCACATGTGTTTTCTTTGTGCCGACTCTTATAGGACTGTATATGTTACATTCCTCATCACTAAACCTGAGAAACTGTCTTTGTTGTTGTGGCTGTGAATCTCCCTCTGGTGAGGTGTGGTTAATGTCTTCATTTACAATATTGAGTTGGCAGATATACACTAGTACTGCACGTACAGTAGCTTATTTCCTGGCTGTTTGACTCTATTATGAAGGGATTTTATAAAGAAACCTTTCTTACTTTTGGTCTAATATGCAACCTGAGACGTCTGCAACACCACCACTTGTTTCCTATTTGCTGTGCCACTGTCCAAGTTTACCAAGTTCTACGTAGCTTTCTGATCTAGCCAGTGTTTTAGCCTTTTCAGTGGCTCCCTACTGAAGCCAGAGCAGACTTTAATGTGCTAGTGAGGGCATGTGAATGTCTTCTTGATCTTCTTAAACCTTCCTCTGCCTCACGTTGTGCAAGGCTCCTGACTGTCCTCTGAGCTACAGTAACAGAAGAAGTCTGCCTTGGTTGGGCTTGGTTTGTAAGTAACCAAACCCATGTGGCTCACGGACGCCCTGTTGATGAGCCGATGCTCCTCGTGTCATTGTTTCCCTCCTCAGCTCCACATCCACTGTCTCTTCTTTCCTGGTTGCCGGTCCCCCATCATATTCTGTACTGTACTTGTCTTTTAATGTGTGTTATTGCCTGTTCTTCTTTTCCTGCCTCCCTTCCAAGCAAAATTACAGTTCTTCACCAGTATCTTCATTATTATTACAGCCATAATAATGCACTGTATAGTTTACATGGTATCAGTTTGCTTTCTTTTCTGCGGTGAGTTTTTATAAAAACCTCAGTGGAACGCTGACTAACATGGATGTCCATACTTAATGACTGAATGACAGAGCTATTATTTTTTAAGCATACATGTAGAAAGGGAAAGAAAGAAATGCCAGATGGACCATGTGAGCTCAATGTTGGACATGTGTTCTCATTAATTTATCAAAGCACTATACTAAAGCAAGCACAAGAATGATTATTTTACTAAATGGAGTTGTTGAAATCTCGCTGTGAAGTGCAGATGTTAGCAATTATGTGAAATGCTACAGTAGAACCCCATCTGTGCTGCCCCGTCCTGATCTTTAGAGGGAAGCAGCTGGACTTCACCCACGACCAGCAGAAAAGTTACCACCGTGACACTGGTCCCATCAAATCTCACCTGCAGACGCTCCATGATCCCTGCCCAAGCCAGATTTCCGATGGAGGGGACGAGCTGTCCAGACAGGCTGCTTGGGCATGAGCCAGCCCCGCAAGCTGTGAAAAGGTCCCGCTGACTAGCTCACTTTTCGCCAGCATTACATTTGTTCTAGCTCCTCTCCACTTCCCCTGCCATCTGTGGTCTTAATGAAGCTGTCAAGAATCTGCCATTCATTCATGAATGGCTGTGCCTCACAGCACGATGGCTAACATTTAGCCAACAGGGACTCAACAAAGCAAAGAGCTGTGCCATAAAGTTTCAGAATTGCTGTATGAAGAATATTCATCAGATTTGGACAACTTTTTAGTGACGATTGAACTAATTGATTCAAAGAGCCGCAACAATAAGGTCACAGAATGTACTAACAAAGCCCGATGCATTTCACAGCATAGTCTTAATAGTGAGCTGTCATGAAGTGTGTTGTCAGTGTGTTGCCGTCATGGCAGCAGCATGGTGTCACACGTGGCTAGAAGGCCAAAGGCACTTTATTTGGTCCTTTTAAACAGACTGAAGCATCCAGTCACACATTAGTGAACCCAAACCTGGAGGACCAGGAGTGACTCTTACTCTTGTGTTTCTTCGTCTTCAAAGTTAGGATTTGACCCATTGAAGTAGTGTAGTATCACATTTTTTAGTATCAATACTGAATCATTTTTTTACAAATTGCAGTGAATTGCAGTGTGTCATAAAGTAACTAATTTGCAGTATGTCTTATGATTTATCTTATATAATGTAACATATAAATATGTAAAGCCTCTCTTTTAATTATCAGTCTAATTCTGTTTTAGCTCTTATGACCATCACCTCCACGCTGTCAGAATCTTCCCCAGGCTGTAGTTTCCAGGGAGGGCAAGTTCACGGAGAAAAGGCAAGGCGAGTGAACACAGCGATTTTTAGCCATGGAGAGTGTTGCTGGTGTGTTTTTTTCCATCAGGCCCTGTTGGGATTGTGAGAGGTGGGAACTTGGCTGCTTTTTGAGAAGCACGGTGCCAACTGGGGATGAGTAAGCAGTCAAACCCAGAGTTGTTCTGGGCCATAAGGACTGTGGCCGCGCTGACGCTCTCCTTTTATACCGAGAAGGGTCGCATTAAGCCATAGGAGGCAGCGTGAAGCAGCCAAAGCTTAGCGCCTGTGGTCCGTTCTGATCCACAGGCTGCTGAGCTTGGACAGACACCCGCAACCGCAGTGCTCGGAGCAAACCGCTGCTCGGTCCTTTTCATTCAACCAATCACTCTTTCATTTCACTGCCACCAGCAGCTCGCTCTCACTCCCCACACGTCTATGTCAGTTCCTCGCTACACCTCTGGCTCCTTCTCTATTTGTCTTTTTCCTCTGCACTTTTTTGACTTGTCACTTGTCAGCCTGCTAAACCTATCAAGTATTACTAAAGGAGCAAAAATGTGGCGTAATGAAATAACATGGGGAATTACACATTGCTGATGATGAAGTAGGAACTCGCCTATTTGTGAACAAATGAACCCGATTGTGGATTGTGGGGGCACCTGGACCTCTCAGTGTTTCTGTCTTCTGTGTTTGATGGTAAAGAACAAAAGTATAAAATGAAAATGATGACACATCGGCGGCTCCATACTTATGTGATACAATGACAAAGACATACACAGGTAGACAGATACACGTGAACATCAGCATGCTGCCTAAAAGCACTAGGCATCTCTCCTAAGAGTGTTGAGGGACATAATATGAAAAACTTATAAGGCAGCATTCAGCACAAGTGCTGTTTCTATGGTTACATGGTTATGGCAGTATTATGCACAGTTTTACTGCACTGGGCACAACTGGGATGGAGTGAAATTCAAAAAATGATGGAAGACCTTTATGTCCATGTTCCAGATCTCCTGAGAGGAAGGTGATTACATACCCGGTTATCACAGGGCACTACAGTAGATCTGCACTTAGATCATGTCCTGATAGTTATCACCATGACAACTGTGCACAATGCATTTGTTCAGCGTGACTGTGAGACGTGCTTTAACAGTTTGGAAAAGTAGCGGACCTTTATTGTTGACAGCTTCCCTGAATCTGCATGGTTTTGAGGCACACCAGTCAACCGGTGAGGAGGGAGCCTGGGCATCTGCTCTCTATCAGTTTAGCACTGCACTGCTCCACCCTGCGTGGCATCGTCCCTGTCTGACCTCCAGCTCAGTAACCAAACACAGGGCTCAGGAGGCAGTACGGTAGATTTATTCCAACATGGACGACCACGCACGTGGCCAAAAAGTCACCTTTCAGAGCGCTGCTGTCCTCTGAAGCGACAAGGACAAAGAAGTGGAAATAGCCAATGGGGTCTCGGCAGCCACAACGAAGTGCTAGCAAGAGAGATCACATCATTTCCATCAGCTCCTTGTTTCTCATTATACATCTCCCTCCTATTGCGCTAGGGCCTCTCTTTGCTTTAGCTTCCTGTCACACGCACGCACGCACGCTCGCACGCTCGCACGCTCGCACGCACGCACGCAGTAATCCAGATTACAACATGCATCCAAGACACCAAAGCAGCTCTCACTGTTACACTGTTGGTTTCGAGGTGTCTTCATCACAGTCTCTGTGTGACACCTGACTGCACTTGTGTCCCTCAAAGGTTAACCAAAGCAATAAAAATGTTGATGAATGTGCAGCTTGTTTTACAGCTGCTGTTTAACCGTCTAATTTCTGCTATTGTAATGTGCATGTAAAAGCATGTCCTAAATATGTTTGTTAACAGCAGTAGTGAGTCTCCGTTTCAGAGAGGCTGGAGACAAACAAAGCTGGTTTTGCTGCTCTTCAAGAAGAACTGGTCAGTAGGCAGCACGGCTCTGATTAGGCTTGAGTGCAGCTAATAATATCTTTATTTGAGGGTTTTCATTAGAAACTGCTAAGATAATATCAAAATCAATTTGTGTGCTGAACGGTTTTCATCCCAGAAGACCAGCAAAGTGGTGATAAACAATGAAAAGACAATAATAACTAGGATGAGCTTTAGTTAAAGGCATTAGGTCTACCTCCTGTGTTTGACATCTTCCGGGACTCATGCAGAGCAACAGATGGTAAACTCTGAGTGACTCGGAGGCCTCTCGTTGATGAGTGGTGCTCCACTGCCACCTGCTGCCCACATGGAGGACGGAGCCACTTTGAAAAAATAAGGAAAACCATTGCAAAAAGCAGATTTTCCTCACCATCGTGTTAAATGCAGCCATCCATCCACACTCAGATCCAGGCGTGGCCTAATGAATCAATGCAGAACAGTAACTTAAGTTTAGACATCCATTGTGAGTGATGATGAAGACATCTCCTCTCAGACTCAGGCCCTAATGATAAACACATGTGAATCTTCCCACTATCTGGGCCAATTATAGACAGCAGACACTAAACAATCTTTCATAGTCTTATTGAAAAATGAGCCTCTTGATACAAAAGGAGAATGACAAATTACGTGGAAGGTGAAGAGGTGAGAGCAGATGGATTATGAACTATAAATGTATAACAAATGAAGTGAGCAGAGGGCTCCGAACCGCCAGGCCTGCTCAATCAATCACTGCTTTAACAAGACTGTGGGCAGCACGTCGTCGTTCCACACAGAAAGACTTTCCACACTGAGACTGTGGCGCGTTTGTTGTGAGGCTTTGTTCAGTTATGAGACCTTTTTTTTATTCACATGTTGGTTAAACAAGCTAGAAGATGTGGACAGAAGACAGCGCAGCTACAGATTGATATGAAACACCTACAGTAACAAATGTTTTTGCTTAAAAACTGACTACACTAACAGTAACTCTACAATAGTATATATATATCACACATCACTGGACTATGAGTGACTTTCTCACGCATTGTATTGATCAAGACATGATCCTCATCTTCAAAATATTTTTATCACAAAACTAGTGAGCAATTATTGCATAATCATAATAACACACAGTTGTTGTATCACTGTAAGATGTGATGATGCGACAATCATGTGTCCATGACTTACTCTTTTTAGCTGACAGACACACATGGGCCCATCTCCAGCAATAATTAAACACACTGACATGTTCCACATGTCCACATGAACTGTTGTTATGTTTGAGCTTCAGGGAGAAATTCCTGCCTGGACTGAAATGACTCAGCCTCATAAATATGCAGAACAGAGGAGTAGTGGAGTTCCTCATTGAGAGCATCAGTGCATTGAGCCATCACATCGCGTTCCAGAGTGGGTACACAAGAGCTGCAGAAGCAGTCAAACAGATTTCAACTAATATAATGAAGCGAAACTTGGCTTCATTTCCACAGTTCCATTAGTTTGCTAATGCAATTTGATCTCATATCATAGAGGCTTTGCTACAGTAACTACATAAGAAAAGGAACAATCAGGCTGGAAAGTTGTGGACAGTGTGTCTTAGGTTCATGTCCTTATAAAACTATAAACATTATTCATTATCCTATTAGGTCAAAAAAGTAAAAAATTCTTCTTCTCTTTCTACAGTAAAGGTGTGTCTGTGTAGTTGCTGTCCTTGTAGCTGCTGCTGTAACCCTGCTACTCACTGCTGACAACACATGGCCCTCCACACACAGCCTCCACATCCCCCCCCCCCCCCCCCCCCCCCCCCCCCCCATGTGCTCCACCGTGAGCTCACGGCCCTGGGGGCAACGTGTGTTGGTCAGTGCTGAAGCAACTGATATAACCCTGTCCAATAAACACATTCTCAAAGTCCAGCAAATCACATTGAGCCAACAGTGTGTTGACTAGCTGCAAGGAAGCCGTGGGAGAGGGTCGTCCCTTTGTCAAGGACATGAGAAAGAAGAAAGGGAGGAAGGCAGGATGACAGTGCTCTGAAGCATCACTCCACCCGGCACCATGCTGGTACACAGCGAGACGGAACAATGAGTCTATGGGGCAAGACAGTAACGCAGACGCAAAAGATCTTTGGTTTTGGGAGAGGAGGGAGAGTTTCTGTTACTTTGGGAATTTGGAAGGGTGATGATGGAAAGAGGCTGCAAAAGAGGTGTGTCACATGCAAGTGCCACCAAAAGACCTTTATTCCTATTATTTGCTGCACTGCATTTAAGGTTACACTCCATTGAGTTAACTTACGTTACATTCACATGGTGTGGGGTTTTTACAGAGTACAGTAATATGTGTGGTTTATGACTATATCCCTCAAAAAAACATACTGCATTTTATACAGAGTTACTTTTTAGTTTTTATTATGAGAACACTTTTATTCACACCTTATTCAGACATACAGTACAAGTATATATCACAGGACATACACTCTGTAGATTTGCAAACTCAGGCTATTGTGCAGACACAGAACTGCCAGTGCCCTCCTGCCCCCCTCCCCTCTTAGCTTCCTCCCTGCCTGGCCTTTGTGGGCAGAGCAGTGTGAAACCGACACAGCCATTATCTCTCCCCTCCTACTGCCCATCTCTCAAACAACAGGGGCAGGGGTCTCATAATGGAATGAAAGGACCACAACCGCTTTGTTAAAGATTCTGTTTTGAGGTCACTGCTTGGGCTGTGAAGCCAAGCAAATACCAGCGTGAGTTCATCGTCAAGACGAGTAATGGATCAAAAGTTCAGCATGCTGTCAAGGAGGATTCCATGTGGGACTATGACCTTATAGATTCTCCACTTCAGGTTTACATTAGTTATGTACATTCCCGTTTATTTCTCTTATATTTATACTGTGATCCACTCCTCTTTGTTCACGCTTAACCTCCACCGTACTTATCTTTGGTTCTGTGAAAATTAAGCCCTTTGTTTAATGTTCTTCTACTTATATATTGGTCTGGGGGTCAACCGTACAGCTTCCCTGTAGTCAACTGAAGTAAAGTGGAAACTTTCCAGCCTCAATAACTCAATAAAGGAAGCCTCTGCAGAGGGCCTAGCTTTGCTGCATCACCTTCATTAACCACCGTGCTGGAAGCTTCTCTGTCATCCCTGGGTCGATGACTTGACTCTCATCTCCAGCTTTGCTTTCCCACTTATCTGTTGTGAGGACAGGGGAAGGCAGAGATAGAGGATAAGAAAAGGGTTGGGGGATACTCAGGGCTTGGGCTGTGTTTTTTAATCTGTTCCCAAGTATCGGCACAGCGTCTCCAGTGTAGGGATTAAGAATAGAGACAGAGTGATGGAGCTTGGTACTGACCCCTGAGGGCAGCGGAGGACTGCAGGAGGAGAGGGGAGAAACCAAATAAATCATCTCTGTGGAATGAAAGGGAAAAAGACGCAGACACAAAGGGGAGGTTGGGGTATGAGGAAGAAGTGATAGAAAACAGTGGGAGTGAGGTGCTGCCACTGGTAAAATGGAGTCGGAGGTAGAGAGCAGTCAAGAATTTGAAACACAACCTAATAAATCTGAGGGTTATTTCACAGAGTTTCACAATACGGTGGTGCACTGACAACCAGCTGAGGGAGTGGGATGTGGGAGCACCACTTCATTTCCCCACAGATGAATGCATTAGATGAATAAACAGGTTCACGCTTTTGTGGATTTGGTCTTATCAGCTCAGAGGCCACAACTTGTTCCCTGTGTTTTTACAGTAGAAGGAAGTTTACAGTAACTAAAAGTTGGTTTGTAGTTTAGTAGAAGTAGTAAAACCTGTTTCCGTTTATATATAAGTGCTTTAAAAAGTCTGGGCTCAATTGCAGCTTTAACTTTAACTAAACTATAAACCGTCTGTACAATACAAGAGATGCTCTTTACAAACCATAAGCATGATTACAAGCATCATGTTCTCATGTATGTACAGTCCTTGTTAAAAAACAATTCTAAAGTTCAGCTGCCTAATGTGTTACGAACTCGCCCCGTCGGTTCCGAACCGGCGGGGTTTGACAGGGAACCAACTAACTCCTCCCGTCGGTTCCGAACCGGCGGGGCTCGACGGAACCCTGGGACAGGAGAGGGGATGTGGTGGAGAGTGACGGTGACAGCACCCGCTCCAAGCGGGGAGAACTACGGCTCTCACGGAGCCGGGAGGAGAACACGCTCACACTGAGCGGAGGCTTCAGGCACCACGGCCGACGTGCTTCCAGCACAGAGCTCCTCTGTGTAATCCCTCACACAGACACCTGGCCGCAACCGGCAGACCAGGTCGCAGGGAACACAGGAGAGGGAAGACCCCAAATGCACGACCCAACACAGAAGGTACAATTAACATTAACAGTTTATTTAAATACAACAAAAACTCACTGCACAGCAGGACTCAGTTCAACACAAAGGAAGAACTAAAAATCACTGCAATGCAGGTAAACGATTAACAACCTAAACTCACCATATAAACTAAACGCTCCGTACACGGGCAGAAACCTACACATGAACACAAGACATAAACTGAGGACAACTAAGAACGTAAAAGAATGTAAAAAAAGGCATGTTGAAAACTCACTGCCCTCATTGCTACAGAATGTATCAGGTAAGCGATCAAATTATTTTGTGTTCAAATCTCCTTAATGAATCTACAGTAATGGAGAAGCATGCAAACATTCATGTCGCTGTGTTCCACCAGGGATTTGTGCCTGCATGATCTGACTGGTTTGAGATGGAATTAAAACACTAGCAGATTTTGTAATTTCTCCTTCTGGACATAATCCAACATTTTGCTAGATAAACATGCAGCAAAGAAACAACAGGACAACGCTTGTTGTGATGTGCACTGCAACGTTTTGTGACCGTCATTTCCTTCCCGGGGATTTATTTTCGACTGCTTCCTGTCTCAAGGTCATTCCTCCTCACCCGTCCTCCTCTGCTCGATGCACTGATGCCAGAGAGACGTGCTTCTTGGCTGCTAAAGCAAAATCAATATCCCTGAGCGCACCGAGCTTGTGCACTAATATCCTCCAAACACCACCTGCCAAAATATTTATGCTGTATTCATGGGAAATGCTTAGAGAGAGACACATTGGAACAAGGACAGACATAACGGTGTGCTGGGAGTGTCCTGAACACAATGCTGTGTCACAATCTTTTAGACAGATCTTATTAAATGTTGCAGAGTGTTTTTGCTCAGCTTTAGCTCATCTTCTAGAATATGGCATAAACGCAGGTTGCAGCAGGGTAAGTGTGAGGGTGGAGCTTTCCCTCTGGCAGACAGACTCACTAGTGTGAACATACTGTAGAAAGTAGCGGTTAGGTTCTCTATATGAGCCAGGTGAGGTGAGGTGAGGATGCTCTAGGCCAACCAGACAGGCAGGAAAGAACACACATGCCTATCTCTGGTTAGTGGAAAGCGTGACAGACACATGTTTCATTGAGGCTCGTGATGGTTTGACCTCTTGTCTCCATAAAATCCCCTCTGCTTCTGCCCCTGTCACTTCCTGCTGGGGCGTATTGGAGGCTGGGCCTGGCTTAAGCAGTTAACATGCAAATCAACAGTTTAATGTGTTTGAAAAGGTCACTCAGGGTCAAGTTCTGTGATACTTCACTGTCAGATTAAACCACCATCACTGTTTGTGTGGGTGTTTATGTGGGTGCATGGTTAACGTTGCAGCTGGATGTTTCTCTTGTGCTACATTCTGAAAGAAGAGACAAACCACAAGGCTGTTGTTGCTGCATGGACCCTCTAAAGCCTGTCTGATGGCCACAGCAAAACAGAAACAGGTTATCAGCATATAAAGTCTAAAAGCAACAAATGGTGGCAATGGTGGTTTGCTTCATGATGCGGGTGGAGGAGAGCTTGAGGACAATCAATTTTGTTTTGTTTTCTATATATTTTTTATTGATGTGCACCCTAGGAAGTTAAATGCCATCATGGGCCTGTGCTACTGATCTCTGCTTGGTGACGATTGATTGGTCTGGCATTTGATCCTCTGGCTTGCAGTGAAGGATGGGGTGATAGAGTGTCGCCCTCCACACCACTGTCCATTCCTCTCTATTGCTCTCCTCCTCTACCGTCTTCCCCTTCCACCATTTATACATCACAAGATCTTCTCTTTCCACTCAAGTGCCTCCTACTGTAAGAGCGCTGGTGGAGTGGACTTTTGTGAGTTGATCCAGGCTTTTGTCATAATAGAGGCTGAGTGAATGGCTGACAGCTATATTAGGCATCCCATCAGCTGTTCATGGTGGTGACTGCTTCTTGTCTCGTCATCTCCCTGTAAAATAATAAAACGTTAGGAGTCTTTAATTTGCTAAGTAATCGAAGAAGTGAAGAACCTGTTATTTTAGCTGGAGCTACTGTAAGTGATTAACTGCCAAGCAGATGTGCTGCACTCATTTATTGATGTGCTAGACATGTGTCATAAAAAAGGCCCACAGACAGATTGAGAGAGCATTAAAATTGTGCTAGTTTAATAAGACACTCAGTTCATATACAGTAAAAACAGTATTCCCTTAAATGGGTGATAAATGAAAAAGGTGCACGTATTACCTCATGGCTCTCAAGAAGAAAGACACTTTGTAAAAAGGACATGAAGGATATGAGAGCTGTAATTGGATATGTGTGAATTAATTTGTTCAGCGAACATACTATGAATCACATCAGGTCATAAAGCCCAGATGGAACAGAGGGTGGATTGGCACAAGGTGGTGATGGCAGATTTTTTAACACGTAAGCCTGAGTGATGTTTCCAGTGGTCTGCACTGCCACCATGTGGAGCTACTGTAGAGGGAGGCCGCTGGAACCCTGGGGGCTTCATTCCCATTAAAATGAGTGAGTGCCAAATATTGCAAATATATTTGGAGTAAGCCCATTTATCAAAAATCTATGAACATTATTAATGTGTCTCTCACAGGGAGGAACATGGGGGACGCTGCAAGACGCAGTCCAACCACTTCATGAACCTGAGAGGCCCAAGCACCACTAGAAACACAGCTTCAGTGAAACTCTATTCCCTTGAGGGAGTCTCTGAGTAAAAGAATGCGATGGTAAGGAGACCCTGCCTCCTCCTCAAACTGGATTTATGAAGGGATTTTTGGGTCTGCTCTACATAAACTGCAGCATTATAATCCTCCATAATCCCCAGCAAAAAGGTGACGGAGAAGGTTTCTGACAGCCACAACTCTACCTTTCCCACCAGATGGAAAACCTTCTCAACCACAGGGCAGAAACACAGGAATTTTTCTGGATGTTTTGCCCGACATCCATCAATGTGAAGAATGTAGCTGAAAGTAAAAGAGTATCCGCACTCATAAATTATGTCTCACTGCAATATTGGAATAAGGCACAAGAATAGCAATGATTCTGTAAGACTGTAAGAGGTTTCATTTTCTTCCCTTTTACGCCAGTCATAATTCTTTTTTACTGAGCATACAGCTACACATCTTTTTGTTCTTTGCGTTCTTGGCTTTAGCACCAACAATATATTAAAGTGCTAATCTCAGATAAGAATTGTGTAGCCTATTTAAGACATAAGCATTCATAAAAATACTATCCATCCATTTTCCTCCCTGCATGTCTGTCCATATTGTGTATATAAAGGCACGGGACAATTGTGCCACCCACTGATTCATTTAAGTTTAGGAGGAGGCAACTACGAGTGGAAATAATATACACTTCAGGAAGTGAAATAAAGCATTTTTCCTCAAAGGAATACATATTAACTATTTGATTTTGTGACTAGAAAAAGTCAGAAAGAAAAGAAAAGAAATACTAACTCATGTAAATAATAGATGGAGAACAAAATATTTAATATTTGTTAAAAATGTTAAATTCGTAACATAAAATAAGAATGTTTTTTAATACTTTTTTAACAAATAGGTTTTTAGGGCGAAAGCAAATTTTAGGTTTCTGCAGGCAAATAATGTGGTTCTAGTTTTAGAGAACAACATTTATAAGAATATAATTTGTCTGTTTTTTAGGATTTATAGTGTATTATACATTTTACATTTTTACATATACGATTGGACTTTGATATAGATGTTATTATTTACCTAAAAGAAAATTTCAACGGAACGGTTACAGGGTTGAGGTGTTTCAGACGGACGTTTTTAAGCGCTGCACTCAACACACTGTATAGAGAAAACTATACAGCAGCAGTCATCTTAGTGGTGGCTTAGGCTTAGTTGTATTAAAAATATACCTCGTGGAGCAATAAACTAATTCATATTGGGACTGAGGTGGGTTTTCTACGTTTAACGTTGAATTAGTTTATGTCGGTAATTTAAGGCGTATGTTTGCGCTAAGACTAATGATGTGATGTGTTGTACACAGACACAGAACCAACCGGTTTAGTGACAAATCAACCTAACTTTAAGTTAATGGACGTTAAATGCATCAGTTTCTTAAATTAAGCAACTTATGTAGCAGTAATCTGTCTATGTTGTAATGTTATTGAAAGGTAACAAGTCTTCATGACATTTAGGACCAAATAAAAATAATGAGATAAAATAATAAGAAACGTCTTCCTAATATGTCTGTGCTCGTATGACAGTTCTACGTTACAGTGCACGGCTGTCTTTATATTGTGGCTTAAATGTATCCATGTCAGCTAATCACTTATAAATGAGCAGAGCTGCCAGCACAACGTACTGTAAGCTCCAGTTAAAGGTGCTGTATCACAACTGAACATACACTGTGCACACAACAACTGGTGATACTGGCTGTCTGACTCTGCTGTTTATGAAGGTGTAAAATCCAAAGACAAACATGCCTTGTCCGAAGCTGTGGCTTCAGCCCAGGACTCTAATTTGCACTGCTCTCTGGAGGAGGGTCCATAAGCTGGCCTCGCTTCAGAAGGCCTCAACACTTCCTCCAAAGAAAGTCCAAAGCTTACTTTACCCTTTCAGTGATCTGGAGCCTTACCTGGACAGGTAATGTATTCTTTGGATACATATGTAAAGTAACACTATTTTCAAAATCTGGGATATTCTATGCCCTGAAATAAAAATTGAATGGAACCAATTTCTCAGGTCTGTGGACAGAGCACAGTTCCAGTTCTTTCATCCCACTGTGGAGGACATGCTTACAGCAGAAAAACTCTTCTACTCTTCACCGTCTCATAAAATTGATTACTGCATCTCTGCAGAGAGGATGGACCATGTACCTGCACTAAAACAGCCAGAGGTTAGTGGACAGTTCAGGAAGCAGGTATTGCTGGTTTCTACATTCACTTATATATGTTTGCTCTTTTAAAAAGAAAACTCTGTTGCAAAACACTGTTAATGGCTGAAAAAAGGACGGCTAAATTGTCGCTTTATCCTTGCACCTCTTGTCAAGTTCCTATTACTGTATGTCACTTAAACAGCTGTTTCCATTGGTGGTAAATTATTCTCTGTTAAAATTTATCCATGTTTTTAAAATATTCTGCTTTTTTCAGAATGTTTGTACATTCCATCTTGTTAATGTGTCTGTGGTTTGATTGAAACCCATGTTAAAGACAACAGGTCTTCTAACTGTACCTTATTAGAATGTAACTGGAGAGAGAAGTAACACCCCAGTTAGTTATGAACTATGGTTTTAATTTATAATGATTCTAAAGCTGAGATTGTTAAATCGTTACTGTCTGCCAGAGAAGCAGGGTTATTTTGTGCAAAAAACGTTTAGGGAGGCACAAAAGATTGTTTCTTCTCCTGGTTTCTATTAATATCAGACAGTATAGTTTACTGTACACACTGCGTGCGTGCGTCAATAAGCCGCGTCAAAGCATTTAAAATATCGTGAGCTGTGCTGAACAAGTGAAGGCCAACATTTATATATGTGTGCCATATAAGCTACTGATTCAGCAACATTCACGTTGTTCTTAATCTTCCCAAAATTTATTACGTATGTAAAATGTTCCACAACGTTTCTTACTTCCTGCACAACAAAACTTTGTGCTAATAAGACCACAGTTCTCTTTGACATGCCGACTTAGATTCCACTCTGCCTTTCTGCTCTGTCTAAGGATGATGTATTTGTAGCAGCACCAGCTTCCATCCATCTGTCTTGTGTCAGAGATGGATGAGCCTGAGCCTTGTCCCAGGGGACGTGGCGGTCATCGGTACTGCAGCAAAGAAGGAATTACTTCTAATCGCAGTGGCCCATAACAATGAGAACATTGCTTCATTGCTTCATTCATGTTGCCTGAAGTAAAGCTTAAGGCAAAGTACAAAATCTTGCAGGATATAAGATCTTCCAATAGAGGAACTGTTCATTTTCCAGGTTTGTTTTATCGGTAGAAGCAACGTTGGCAAGTCATCCCTCATCAAAAGTCTGTTCTCGCTGACTCCTGAAGTAGAAGTCAGAGTCTCCAAAACCCCAGTGAGTAGCCTTTAACAACATGTACAGTACTGCATACAAAAACTGCTAGGTTTTTAGATTGAGTGTTGACAAGTCAGAAGTTCCAAACTGACTTGTGACAAGGATTTGTTTACAGAAATTAAAAGAAAGGCTGAGAGATCAGTTCACCCTTCTTTTGTGGACTGTACTGCTCCCTTATGTTTGGATCTTTGTCCTGTTGTTGGACAAAACTGGCTCAAATCAAGCACTGTCTATAGTGTATGGTGTCGCATTGTAATGTGGAGAAGATGTCATCCTCTCCCCAGACCATCACAGGCCTTTGTTTTTTGTCGTACACAGACCTTCAACTTTGTTTGTTCACAACAGTTTCTTGGTAATGTTTCTCTTTCCTCTGTCAGGGCGCTTCTTTGATTTTTAATCTTTAAGTTTCATTGGCCAGTCTGAATTCCTCTGTTTTTGCATTGGCTCTTACAGGGTCACACAAAAAAGATGAACTTCTTCCGAGTAGGAAAATCTTTTACCATTGTAGACATGCCAGGCTATGGACACAAAGCTCCCAAAGACTTTGTGGATATGGTGGAGCCATATCTCTACACAAGGAAAAAGTGAGGATTGCACCAGGCCTGTATCTGTATCTATAAGTGTGACTGAGGTCATTGCAGCACAAACTAGACTGAATGACTTACCAACATGCACATATTGACTACTGCAGTGATTTAGTGCTGCTGTATTTAGCAGTATGTCTTTGAACATTCTTAACTAATATATCACCCTGTAAGCCTATTAATGGTATTTGGTAGATCTATATAGTATATATGGTATATACAGTAAAGTTTCCTCCTGGATTTTAATACTCTTGCATCCCCACTCCACAAGGTGGTGCTGTGTTATCACTGTTCTGCTTTAGAATCAGTCTGAATTAGACATGCAATATATCTGAATGTGTTCTAGTAAACATTTGTGCTGGTATTTTTATGTCAGCAGTATATTAGAGGTTATTTCCTTTCCTCCATGTAATACTTAATGAATCTGTCGCAGCCTTGTGAGGACGTTTCTGCTAGTCGATGGCAGCGTTGGACTTCAGAAGGCTGACCTGGTTGCTTTCGAGATGTGCGAGGAAATGAGACGCCCATATGTGGTAAGACACAGGCATGCATATAGTCAGTCACATACATTTATAATTTATTTTACTGACTATAAGGGGTCTTCAGCCTGAAGACTAAATGTCAAGTCACCATCCTGCACAGGAGTGACCTTTTTGAGAACTATCTCATTTACTGTAGTCCATCAATTATTAACAAAGTATCGGATTTTTTTGGGGCAAATTTCAGTCACCTTTACTCTCTCAGGTAAAACATTAAAAAGGTCCAAACCTACTGTTGAATGATTGCACAGACTGAACTGAAATACTAAACCAATCCTCTATGTTACATCTGAGTTCATAAATAAATGTTCTGTGTCTGTGGAGCAATATGGGAGAGAAGAAACGGCACCAACCAGCTTTCATCCCTCCTTTGCACATTTAACTTATTTTTATTCTGAACTCTCATCATTATGTCCACACTAAATTAATGCTGAACGCTCCCACTCAGCTATTTAAAAACTGCTGTCCCTTACTGAAATACTACCACTCAGACAGCATAATAAAGCACCCCCTATTCTCTGCACACTGGGCCATCAATTATTTAAGCTTGCAGGTTATTAAACACTTTGACCATTATTAAAGCTGTGACAGTGCAGCTTTTAGCAAAGATTAACTCTCACTAGTGTTCGCTGCTGAATTAAAAAAAAATCTGCTCACGGCTTTGGTTGCTCTCCTCTTATGATATGTAGCCCATAATCCAGTATGTCCTGTCAACATGCAGGCCACTAATGAACAGAACTGTGTCTTAGTCACCTTTACATATATTATACAGCTGTTAGCTCCTGTATGTTTTATGTATCAGTGTCAGGTGTGAGACACGAGTTCATAAAGGCTTTGCTGGTACTGGCTTTACTGGTATTTGACAGGTGGGAGCAATGTCACACCAGTTTTTTAAGGACAAATTTCTAATGCAAATTCATATTTAGGCCTTCAGAACTCCATGTTGCCTGTGATGGGGAAACTGTAACATGCCAAACACTTTGTTGTGCAGGTGGTGCTGACTAAGATTGACAAATGTCGACCGGGAACCCTGATGGCCCACTTACTTCACCTTCAGGATGTGGTGAAAACACAGGCCACCAGCTGCTTCCCTCAGCCATTTCTGGTCAGGTGAGTCTTTTGTCTTAAAGGAAAAAGTTATTTTCTGTGTGTTGTTTTATTTTAGGTTTCTCTAAATAGGAAATCCTTCCTCCATATTGGTAACATGATTTACCCTTGTTTCTTGGTGTAAAAGCTCCCTCCAGTTTGGGGGCATCTACCTTCTGAGATGTTTAATTGCCCACTTAACTGGAAGCATCAGGTTATTGGACACCGCACAAAGCTGATGAGAAGCCAGCTTCGCCTCACCCGGTGGGATACATTGTGGATACAGGCAGATTGACAGAAGACTCTAGGATGCATACAGGAAGCGTGACTGTGAATGACTGTTTGTGTCCTGTGCAGAGACCATAGCTGCCCAGCTTCAGCACATCTGTAACCCTCCCCATGGCAGCTGAATAATAGATGAATGATTGTTGTTTCTGCCACCAAACCGTCACCTTGGTGGCCTGGGCTTCAAAGATTCTGTCTAAAGGCAAAGATCTTAATGCTCAGAGAAATGAACTCACTCAAAGTTTGGGGGAAAGGAGTAAAATATGTATAATGAACGCCATCAATCAGGATGAGGACACAAACGTTGGTACATGTAAGTGTGAATAGTGAACAATAAAATAAATGAAAGAAGACCATACCTGCCATCATGCACTCTGTGGGTCCATCCAGTTCATTCTGTAACAACATAAATGTTCGTACCAATTTGAAGAATAATAAGTTCATGACTATAAACATCAAGGGGCTTTAAAGAGTTTTCTTTTAAGTGGTGTTTCAAATTTACCGAACTGGAAAACGTAAGGTTTATCTTAATGGCTTCTACTTTTATTGTTTTATTGTGCTGCATAATCACTTACTTACATGATAACATTTTTAATGTCCCCCTGAGCAGGAGAATCGGAACTGGTCAATATGGAAGCACGTACTGTACTGTAAAAAGAAAAGTCAATAAAAAGATAATTTTAAAGAGTTAGAGCTGAATCGGTTTATAATCCACATTTGGTATATTTCCTTAGAACATTTAATATACAGTGTCTTTTGCCATGTTCTTTAATGTTCTAGGCTGTCTTGGTTTAAAATGACGGACAAGGGTTGAAATGTTAGCGTCTTGTGTTCAAACACATTACCTGCCTTCCCAACACACTAAATCCAAACGCAACCTCAACTGCTGCATTTGATTTCAGGCCTTATAAAACAAAATATTGTCTGTAGGCAGTATGTGTTTGTGTTTTCTCCTCACTATATTTTATGCAGATCCGACTTATGCATATTTATGTGTGTGTGTTATTTAGCTTCTTTAGAAGACTGTCCTCAGTGTCCTCATACAGTACATCATCCTTTAGTGCTTCAGGCCCTTTCCTGCAGAGATTGATAGAGGCTGAGAATGCAGAGCAGATCAGCAGATATGTAACTATAAACCTTTTTATAGAAGCTAGGTGGCAAGGGTTCAAGGTCTCAGTGAAACACGGCATGTCCTTTTTTCATTCAGTCATTCTGTCATATAAAAGAGAAGCCTTTCCTAAAACTTGTCTTATCATCTTATTTTACAGTGGAGCATGTGAAATGTCAGCCTATCAGATTAGATTGTTACAGTATCTGGTGTCAGATCACCTATGATAACAGTCCATGACGCAGAGCTTCACACGCTTACTGTATTTAGGCATCAGTGAGATAAAGACACTTAACGCAGCCTGAAGGAACTATGAATGTGTGGAAATGAGGGAAAGCTGCTGTGAGTGATCCATCATTTGTTTTTATCTGAGTCAGTAACTTGCGATACACAGCACATCATCAAATAATGTTATGTGTATGTTTAGAAAAGATGTCAGAGGCTACATGGCTCTCACAATGATAACTTTTTTCATCTTGTGATTCTGCCTTTACATACAAACGTCCTGTGAGTTCATGAGTCTTTTTACAGAGGCAACTCCCAGAACAGTATCCTCACAACCAGGCAAACCTACCTGATACCAGGTTTGTCTGTTTTGTGTGATCCAAAGGATGCTCATGACTTCTTTACATTCCATTTACATGCCATCCATGCATGCACTAAAATCTTCTTAACACAACATACAGTAAGCTACTGTAGTTCTTATTTGCATTACCTGTCAGCAGTTTTACTTCCAGGTAAGTCTGACATGCAGTATCACAGCATTGCCAACGTGAACATTTCTAGCACTGCTATGGGTTATGTTTCTTTTATGGACATAACCTGTAGCCTTTACCCTCCAGATGTGGAAGATTATTGGCAGAACCTATCTACAGTAGTTAGGTTTAGGAGTATGTGCACAATGTGTTTTAATATTTTGCCCTCATGCAGTCACGTCATCAATAAACACTAGTGAGCCTGTTCCATTTCCATTGATACAGTATATTCTCATGTCAGCAGTGTTTGCCTGTTAATGCATCTGGGCAACAAAGGATAACAAATTACTAAATTATAATAATTGGGATTATAAAATCTGAGTTAAATTAATTTTCAGCTAAAACACATTTTAGCTGAAAATTTACTGAAAATTAAGATTATTTGATTTGTTTCCATGGACCAATAGCTAATTTTGAGTCTCAAAGAAATAGTTACCTATATTGTAAAATATTTGACCACCGGTTACGATGAGCAGTGCGGCTCCTGCCTTTCTTAGTGCAGCTTCCATCTATTGTTCTTCAGACAATGCTGTGTTTGTGGAGGTTTAGGAGAGCTGGGAGCGATGCCTTATCCTTAGGGGCTTGTCCTGAGGCCATCAGTGGATTGGATGGACAATCCACTGATGGCCTCAGGACGTTGGTGTTCCAGTCGTGACTCCGCTTGACTCAATAGAAGGACTCTTGAATGAGTTTTATGGGTCAGTGGGTGGCAAATCATATGTTTGAACTTATAGAATTTGTATCTTTAGAATATAGGCTTTGCATGTCAGAGCACACAGAGGCTTCATGAATCTGCCTCTTGACTATAGTCTTTGACAATGTCATGTCCACCTGGCTTCTCTTCCAGAGTGTGACCAAATGATGAGCTGTTCTTTTTCACTGTAGACAGAAATGCGTCCTCCATTGTTTTTCAGCGTTGAGATCTTATTGCAGTTCATACAGGTACAGTAACTCTAGTACAGTTGATAAATGCTAACCTAATACTCCAGAGTACTTAATTTAAAGTAACAAAGCAATGGACTGAACCTATAGGGGTTTAGTGTAAAATGTTAGCCAGCAAACCTCAGATGCACCATTCATTTGATAAGACAAGAACTTTGAGTAATGTCTGGGGGGTTTGGGGCCGAACCATCAGACTTGATCCTGATGACTTGACAAATGTGATAATTTCCAGGGTGCTCTTAGTCATTTGATCAGTGAGGTGGTACAGTAACTGTCTTTATGGACTATAAACTCTGACCCACCCATACATGTTTCACATTGAACAATGGCACACATTACATTCTTTACGGATATTAATTGAACTATAGTCTAGTAGTACACTCAATCATTATGTGCAATGACCTCTTTAGTGTGCAGAGTCACTGTTGTTGTAGGTGCACTATATACTGTAGTAACATATTGACTAAAACAACTTTTAGTTTTGAACAATATGTTTTTAAATAGTTGTGGGCTGGTTGTCTTTTAACTTGAAAGTTATTCAGTGGCCCCTAAAACTAAAGGCAGACACCAAAGTACTGTGACTCGTCAGTGGGACCGTAGGGAGGTAAGTACATTTCTTGATCATTATTTATATCAATTCAATTATGTTAGTTGGCTAACATCTACACATTACACCTTTCTTTTATTGTTTGTACACTTGTCATGTGCAGCATACTAATATTAAATTCCTTTAAAAACTACCAAATTAATAAAGCAGCAGATAATAGAAAGAAAGAAAGAAAGAAAGAAAGAAAGAAAGAAAGAAAGAAAGAAAGAAAGAAAGAAAGAAAGAAAGAAAGAAAGAAAGAAAGAAAGAAAGAAAGAAAGAAAGAAAGAAAGAAAGAGAGAGAGAGAGAGAGAGAGAGAGAAGCATGTCAAAGTAGTTGTTTTTTACAGTTTTTACAAGTACCTATGAATCCAGAATGGAAAAGCTGCTTTCATCCACTACATTCAAGCCATTGTTTAGGACAGAAAGTACAGCTTTGGATGATCTAGGCATTCATCATATACAGTGTAAGTCTATACCTACTGTACTGTGCATATCCATCTATTTGTATTTTGATGGACATTTAGTGTCTTAGGTGTTTTCATTTTTTTTTTTGCTCTCAAAACTAATCGGCAATAATGTTACAATGTACTTTGGCATTTATTATAATGGATGGTTTAATTGGTTACTTTGGCTTTTACAACCTTTCCTTCATTGATCATTGTCAAAAAATCTACTTATGTTCTTGGATTTAATGTCAAAATGGTTTTAAAAACACGCCTGAAGACGCAATTTTTATAGGCCCTGTATAAACACTGTCTTCTGCGTGAAGGGTGTGCCCCGTCTCCTGAGAACAAGCATCTTCCTTCTTACTGGCAGAGAACAGTGATGATGCTGCACAGCATGACTGTCCAATAAAGTTTTAAAAGGCCAAAGGCCAATAAAGTTTGAAGCAATGGTGCAATAATATTTCACATTTCGGAATGATTCGTTTTTATGTGCATGTGCTTCTGAACACTGACCCCATAAAAACGTTTGAATTGGTTAATTTTTTCTTTGTTTAACCTCCTAATGTTATGCAGCTGAAACATAAAGAGCACAGGTGAGTGCTCAGCTCTCGTTGTCACCTTGTCTTGGATGTCTTCTCAGAGACGAAGATATACCTCATCTCATGGACTCTAAGCAGTGCGAACTCTGAGGAGACTCTCTTCCCCTATTTCCTTAAATCAGGACCCACTTATTTTCAACTTTTTTATTCATTACATCCTCCACCATGTCTACATCCATGGCAACAACTGTTCTGCTCGTGGACTGTGATTCCACTGCCACAGTCTGTTCAGGCAAAGACTGCCTTGTGCCTCCCAGCAACTTTAATCAAATACTGAGCTTGGTGTTAAGCACAGTGCTCACAGTGATGCTCGCTATGGTCATGTTCTCGATGGGCTGCACCGTGGATTCTAAAAAGCTGTGGGGCCACATAAAGAAGCCCTGGGGCATTATCATTGGCTTCCTCTGCCAGTTTGGCATCATGCCGTTCACGGCCTTTGCCTTGTCACTGGCCTTCGGTGTACTGCCGGTACAGGCTATCGTCATCATCATTATGGGCTGCTGCCCTGGAGGTTCCAGCTCCAACATCATCTGCTACTGGTTGGATGGAGACATGGACCTCAGGTAAAGTTGACTGACATTCACGCTTTTCTGGTTAGGAGATCATTTATCAAATATGCTGTACAGTATGATCAGAACTTCATGTTTACTGCTACAGTATGCACTTTCATTGTTATGTTTACACACAGAAAATTGTTCACTTTAGAAACCTAGATGGAGGAGCTTGTTTGACTGACATCCTGTGTTCTTCCTTCATCAGTATCAGCATGACTGCTTGTTCCTCTATCTTGGCTTTGGGGATGATGCCTCTCTGTCTGCTTGTCTATACCTCTGTCTGGACGTCTGCTGACACGATCCAGATCCCATTCGATAGTATTGGTATGTCATAGTCTATAAATAGTCTCAGCATTTCTAACATCTGTAAATTGTGATTGTGTGAATATGCTGCTAAACACTGATGTATCTATATGAACTATGTATTATCAGGTATCACCCTGGCAGCCCTTCTTATTCCTATTGGAGTGGGCATGTATGTTAAACATAGATGGCCTAAAGTGGCAAAAAAGATCCTCAAGGTAGGAATTGTCACTAGGTGACTGTGTACTGTGTACACAACAGTACAGTTGTCTGTTTCAACATTAACATTTTTCACAAAGATTCTGATTTGTGTTTTATTAATGCATCTGGCTGTGAACAGGTGGGGTCCATTGCAGGCTTTGTCCTCATTGTCATCATAGCTGTGGTTGGAGGAGTTCTTTACCAGTCCTCCTGGAACATTGCTCCCTCCCTCTGGATTATTGGAACCATTTATCCCTTCATTGGTTTTGGCATGGGGTTCCTTCTAGCACGCTTTGTGGGGCAGCCCTGGTACAGGTAGACTGTCAGCATCTGTGTTATGGCAGCATATAATGCCACCGCACTGGGTGACTTCATATCCTAGCAGATCTGACCAAGATTTGTTATGTTTGTCCACTCAGATGTCGAACCATTGCATTGGAGACAGGTTTCCAGAACGCCCAGTTGTGCAGCACCATTGTCCAGTTGTCCTTTAGTGCAGCTGAGCTGGAAGTAATGTTTGCCTTCCCTCTAATCTACAGCATCTTCCAGCTAGTTGTGGCAGTGATAAGTGTGGGAGGTAAGAACGAAAGAATCAGCGCAGAGGCAGTAATTGTACTATATGTTGTATCTATGTCCATGAGTCCACAGGGAGGTGTTGCCAGGCTATATGTTTGACTTGCAGTGCAGTCAAACCACCAGGCAAAGACCGACAGGCTACAGGAGACTTTATCAGACCTAGACACAGGGGCTAAAGCATGCTAATTAAATTGTTTTTCTTTTGTTTTTGTTAAATTAACATAAATATTGGGTTTTTGGAAACCAAAACTAAAAGAGCAATTTCTATAAACTGATCTTTGAAGCACAAACTTCCTTAAATGTGTTTATGTATCAAGAGGAGATTATTACACCAGCAGAGGTCAGAGGACACTGATCTAAGGTTATCTTGCAAAAAAATCAAAGTTACTCTCTTTTGAAATACTTTGCTATCTGATAAGAAGATTTTATTTGATGGTAGATTGTTTTGTTTGATTAAAATTCTGATCTTCTGAACTCCTGATCATTTTGTTCATCATCACTACCGGAGTCTTCTCCTTCTTGGAGAGATAGCATGGAGCTAGATATCATCAGAAGGATTTTAAGTCACACATTGGAAAATGCCATCATCATTTCACAGAAGTGAATATATATGTATTTCACAGAGATAAAAAAACACATTTGGTTTAATACAGTCTGAAGTAAAGTAGGAGGGGTATAATTTAATTTTGCATCTCTTCAGTTACTGTTTGTTGATAATCCCTTTAATTATTTAGCATCTTGTAGATTAAGGGACTGCACTACTAAACAAAGCTCAGTTTCATATAACACATACAGTATCAATACAGGACAGATCGGTGTTCCTCAATCTATGTTTCTTTCTTACAGCATACCGGGCATATAAGAGGGTATGTAGCCGTGGCTCCACTGATCGAGACAGCGAGTGTTCATCAGAAGACGCCTGTGACACTGAACCAGCCAAAGAAAAGATCAGTGCTGTGGAAAATAGAACCTTTGACTTTGACGAGAATGGTAACAGTGAAGAGAAGGGTAAAGGTAATGACACGCAGCTGTGATGGTACAGGCCTGCAAACCACAGACTCTGGACTATTGGTATGAGTAGCGCCTCAGAAGCAAACAGCCTGTCAACTGTAAGCACATGGCGCCCTCTGCAGGCCAGACATGTGCTCTAGGTCCTGATTTCAACACCTGGCAGGAGCAGGGGTGACCAAATGCACAGCCAGAGATTTCTGGGGGCTTTATGGGACTATTAACCAAAACAAATGCTTGTTACGTTTAATATATTCATATACAATTGTTGAAAACTATATTCATTTGCATGCACTTTTAAAAAAGCTGGAAACTAAATGTTTAAGCTCAACCACATACAGATATTTACCATATTTCAATCAGTGCATTTGTACACAATTAGATACATGTGTAACACTTGTAATTAAGCTAAGGTTACGCGCTATTCTGACAGCAAATGCACCATTGTAATTTTCTTTTTCCAAAGTTGTTGTTTTGTAATCTCTGTTCTTTCTATTTTAACTTATTTTAATTGTATAAATTATATTCATTTAAGAAATACATTTAACATCTTTACCATGATGTTCTGAAAATAAAAGTTTTCTGATCAAATGTTTCCACCACTCTAAACTATGTTAGCCAGTGCTGTATAAGTTCCAACTTGATCAAATGGGTAATTCGAAGGATATCAGTTAATATTTAGGATGCATACACTGTAGATAGCATGGTGGTCCGGGGTTTAATTTTCAGGCGTGGAGTTTGTATGTCGTCTATGGCTGATGGTTTGTGTCTGGGTTCTCCGGTTTCCTTCCACAGTCTGGACATGCAGTCAGTTTGACTGGACAGTCTAAACTGCCCAAAGGTTTAAATGCTTTCTGTCTCTATATGTGGTCCTGTGATGGACTGGCAAACTGTCCAGGGTGACCCCCTTTAAAAAACTTGAGGTAATAAATACATTTGGAATCAGAGCCCACAGTATATTGTCCATCGTCAGACGCAAATCGTTTAAAAGAAAATACATAAAAAAGCAAAAATGAACAGAGCAATGACAGAAATATGTCAATATAAAGGCGTTTCTCAGTTTATGTACTTTTACTGTAAACACGGACTTGAGAAACGACATCAGTCAAAGCAGTTGGGATTCCAATTCAAGGTACACATCCAGCACAAGTGCACATACTGTAGAATAAACTGCGCTACAACGACGTCCTTTCTTCAACTTGCCCCGCCCCCTAATTAGTACAGTAGCGTTGCCTTCACTTACGGTTAGTAAAGCTATTATTCCTAACAAAATGTTTCTTCATAAGGTTTTCACTGGGGTCTTAATACATTAATGGATAACTTTGCGAGTTATTTTCCAACAATTAAATAGAAAACTATTGGGAAAAAGTTTTTTTGTTGATTTTAAAGATATGTTGTTCTATGTGTAAAATGTTTGGTGTTTGTATTAGCACACAGGCTTTTATTTATTTATTCCTTATTGATCTGAAGATCACTCACACTGTAAGGTTCCTCTTTAATGTCCCAGGGCTAATTATACAGTAAGCGTCAGGCCATCATTAGTCTGTGGCAATGGCATTCCACACAGGTTATTTTTTACCTGGGCCTTTCGTGACTCTGACTCATGTCTGTCGTATGTGACATTTTCGAAGTGTCAGTAAACGCAACAGAGAGACAACTCCCAGACGAGGAGTAGCACTTTGGATGTCGTGAGTAACAAAACATAGTTAAATTAAAAAGTAGTTCAGGAGACGAACTTGCTTTGTTACTTGTGCATAATGTGATTCTGTGTTGGTTAAATTAAAAAGTTAAATTAAAAAAAAGGTTTTCTTGGTAAAAAGCTCAGTTATCTGTAGTGAATTCCCCAATTCCTCTTCAATTTCACCGTTACTCTGCGTTTGTGTTTTCGCTTTAGTTTAGCTAAAGGATCAAGAGTAGACGCTGGGATATGATACTAAACTTTTTACTTATTCCCTCTAATATACTGTAGAACATTGCGGGCAACCGTGAATTACCGTTTTGCATTCTTCCGTGACGTACCGTTAGCACAGCAGTACGGCCGAGCGCAATTTGCTGCATCGGCAGCTGCCACTAGGTGTCGTGGCACATGCCGCCGAGTCTACGGCTTCTACGGCACATGCCACTGTTCCTACGGCACATGCCACGGCGTCTACGGCATCTCCGGAATATACCACCGTAAATACGGTATAGATGTCGTGGCATATAACGATATTGCAGTGGTCCGGACTTCCGGGTCGCTGAGCATTGTGGGGGATATTGTTTTGGAGCGAGTTATGCAGCACCGTAAGGGGAAATATTGTTAGTTTAGGTGATCCTCGCAGTGCTGCGATATGTTAGTGGGTCCAAATTAGTGATGGGTAGATGAGGCGTCATGAAACGTTTCGACACATTGCAAAACTGTATTGATACTGTGTCGATACTGTGTCACTGAATACTGACACCTACTGGACATTAAAACTCCCTACAGGCAACCTAGTTGACAGACTCAGCTGACACTGATTTTGTGACTTAATATATACAATAATATAATTTAAGCCATTGTATGTTATATAGTATTATTTCATATCTTCATTTACATTTAAAATTTATATTTTTAGATACAGTCGATAAAGTGGACATGTATCATAACGTAAAAATCTAAGTGAACATGTTGTGAATGAAGATGCCTTTTTTTGTTTTTTTTTTAAACAAATTTGGTCTCTCTGCCCACTGCAATGAGGAGATCCTGCCAAAGGTTATCCAGAAACAACACACTGCCATTTTAGTACACCATTTCCAAACAACAAGAAATAAATAATGCTGAATAACATGCCTGAAGTGGGTGTAGACAGCTGCTGTTCTGCCTGCAGTCTACTGACGGCCTCATTGCACTTGGAGGAACTGCGGAACCAGAGTGATTTAAATCTGGGGTCTAGAAGTGTTGCTGGGGTCAACACACTGTGAGGTGGTTTTGTTTAAATAGTAAAGTTCTGTCGAATAAATACGAAATTTAACCTGCATAAAACAAAATGATTAGTAAAGAGTCACTTTAAATTAATCAAATTAATCTGAAGTCAAATAGATCAAGTGAAAACTTTCAAAAATTAATTAATTATTTTAATAATACACTTTCACTTTTTTATAAAATTAAATCAAAAAAGAAACCTTATTTTCTGATATGAGATGAATTATAGATGAATTTGACGATGAACGGCAAACGCTCATGGATTCCTTTCGGCAGATGCATCCCCACACATGCGCTTCCTTATAAACACTGATTGAAGACTGATACAGGAACTGTATCGGTCACGTGCTTTCCTGACGCGATACGCGCACCGACACAGTGTTTCGCTCTAAGAGTTCGACGCAGGCGCCGACGCATTGGTGTTGCCGGACCCATCACTAGTCCAAATGAAAACTGCCCATCTGAGCGGAAACTAGACAATTTGTTTTCTGTTTCTCTCTCTTTACTGTGATGGGACACAGATACTCTCACCAATAGGGCTCTGATCTATGGCGGTTAGCTGCAAAGCTAGCTAATGTAGCGCGACTGTCTGTGTCAGGCGTCTGCCCCCATGTCGTCACAGTATAAACAATATGCTGTCATATGAGGCTTTTCATGGCACGTCCACAGGTGCTGGTTATATAATTAGAATATCATCAAGAGGTGATTTATTTCACTAATTCAATTCAAAAAGTGAAACTTTTAACAAAAAATTTTTAGATATCTTCGCCAACTGAAAAGTATGAACATGAAAAGTTTGAGCATGTACAGCACTCAGGACTTCTTCTACCTGAATTACTGTAGTAATGCGGCATGGCATAGGTTGAATCAGTCTGTGGCACTGCTCAGGTGTTGAGAGCCCAGGATGCTCTGATAGTGTAATCCAGCTCTTCTGCATTGTTAGCTGTGGCATTTCCCATGTTCCTCTTCACAATACCACATAGATTTTCTATGGGGTTAAGCTCAGCCGAGTTTGTTGGCCGATTAAGAACAGGGATCCCATGGTCCTTAAACCAGGCACTGGCAGCGTTGGGACTGTGTGCAGGTGCCAAGTCCTGTTGCAGAATGATAGCTACATCTCCATACAGTTGGTCAGCAGCAGGAAGCATGAAATGCACTGAAACGTCTTGGTGTACGGCTGCGTTGACCTTTGACCTTGGAAAACACAGTGGACCAACACCAGCAGATGGCATGGCACCCCAAACCATCACTGACTGGAAACTTTACACTGGACCTCAAGCAGCGTGGACTCCGTGCCTCTCTTCTTCCAGACTCTGGAACCCTGATTTTCAAAGGAAATTCATCAGAGAACATAACTTTGGAGCATTCAGCAGCAGTCAGTCAGTTTTGTCTTTAGCCCAGGTGAGATGCTTCTGACGCTGTCTGTTGTTCTAGAGTGGCTTGATACAAGAAATGCGACAGCTTAAATGCATGTCAGCATATGTCTGGACGTAGTGGTTCTTAAAGCACCAACTCCAGCTGCGGTCCACGCTTTGTGAATCTCCCCCAACATTTTTCAATGGCTTTTGTTTCACAGTCCTCTCAAGGGTTTCTCCGAGATACTGAATTTGGGGTTTTTATTAGTTGTCAGTTATAATTGTTATAAACTTTTGAAATGTATCAGTCTGTGTGTAATAAATGAATATAATATACAAGTTTCACTTTTTGAATGGGATTAGTGAAATAAATTAACTTTTTGATGATATTCTAATTATGTGACCAACCAGTCCCATGGGACAAGTGTTGCAGTTTCTGATCAGTAAATCAATCGAGCGAGCAGGAATATTGTATCAATTAAAAACCTCTGTTTCATTTTAAACTATTTTAAAATAAAACTTAAACTTGTTATCGTGCTGTTATTTAATTATATCACTCTATAGTCAATCGATTTAAAAACTTGTGCTCTTTCCATACATTATTATGTTATATATAATATTAAATATTACATATATGTTTAAACGTAACAGTATGAAAAACAGTGGTGAACCTAAACTGATTAGCAACAGTTCACTTTTGGACAGGAGTTTAGCATGATTTTAAGGGATGCAGTTTGTGCAGTTTAGAATGCAGTCACAGCAATTTGGTAGATACCTGCTTGATCTGCAGCCTACAGTTTGCTCCTGTACCTCTTGCCTGATGGCAGGAGAGAGAACAGTCCATGAGAGAGGTGCTGAGGATTCCCCCATGATGGCAGCTGCACAGACAGAGAACACACACCGAGCAAACCATACTCAAGACAGTCACGTTTATTGCACACATGGCTACATACTTAGCCTGACACAATGTGTGAGCAGGTTAACAACCAGGTAACAGGAGGCAATAAACCAACAACGACTTAACTCAAACTAGGAAATTAAATAATAAACACACAGGTGGAAATAATGACACTAATCACAAGACAGGAAACGACATCCATCACAGGACAAAAACTCACCCCGGCAGGCCGGAGGGGCAAACCGTAACATATGTAGGTGGTAATTTATTAATATGCAAGTGCCAAAGCTTTATTGTACACAACAAGGAAAAGACAAAGGGACTTGTGTAGGAAAAAAACTAGGTGTAGAGACAGTGGAGTGTAAGTCATATTGGTTGTGAGGAGTTGCAGTGTCGTGTTTAGATTATCCCTCTTGAAAACATTACATTAAGTATCAGACCTACTGTAGCAGAAAAATGCTCCCATCTTCTGGAATAACTCTCCATATTGTGACAGTGTATAACAGCACCTCTGTTGTTACTAAAATCACCACTGCTAAACTAAAAACAACTCCATCCATCCATCCATTTTCATCCGCTTATTTGGGGCTGGGTCGCGGGGGCAGCAGTCTGAGCAGAGAGTTCCAGACTTCCCTCTCCCTGTACACTTCCTTCAGCTTTTTCGGTGGGACCCCAAGACGTTCCCAGACCAGCCGAGAGACGTAGTCTCTCCAGCGAGTCCTGGATCTTCCTCGGGGCCTCCTACCGGTGGGACATGCCCGGAACACCTCCCCAGGGAGGCGTCCAGGAGGCATCCGAACCAGATGCCTGAGCCTCCTCAACTGGCTCCTCTCGATGTGGAGGAGCAGCGACTCTACTCCGAGCTCCTCCCGGGTGACAGAGCTCCTCACCTTAACTCTAAGGGAGCACCCAGCCACCCTGCGGAGGAAGCTCATTTCAGCCGCTTGTATCCGTGACCTTGCCCTTTCGGTCATGACCCAAAGCTCATGACGATAGGTGAGGGTAGGAACGTAGATTGACCGGTAAATTGAGAGCTTTGCCTTTTGGCTCAGCTCCCTCTTCACCACGACGGACTGATACACCGACCGCATTACTGCAGCTGCCGCACCAATCCGTCTGTCAAACTCACGCTCCTTCCTTCCCTCACTCGTGAACAAGACCCCAAGATACTTAAACTCCTCCACTTGGGGCAGGAACTCTCCTCTAACCTGGAGAGAGCAAGCCAACTTTTTCCGGTCGAGAACCATGGCCTCAGATTTGGAGGAACTGATTCTCATCCCAGCCGCTTCACACAGGACAACATCATCTGCAAAAAGCAGAGATGCTATCCTGTGGTCCCCAAACCAGACCCCCTCTGGCCCCTGGCTGCGCCTAGAAATTCTGTCCATAAAACCGGGGAAAACTCCAACACATGGCGGATAAGCTGAGGAGCTATGAGCAAGCCCACACCAGCCCGCCGCCTCTCACCGCAGGCAACTCCAGAGTAGAAGAGGGTCCAGCCCCTCTCAAGGAGTTGGGTTCCAGAGCCCAGGCTGTGTGTGGAGGTGAGCCCGACTATTTCTAGCTGGTACCGCTTGACCTCCTGCACAGGCTCAGGCTCCTTTCACCCCAGTGACGTGACATTCCATGTCCCAATAGCCAGATTGGTTATCCAGGGATTGGGTCGCCTAGGCTCCCTCCTTCGGCTGCTGCCCAATCCACTTTGTTCAAGGAGGAGTAAAACAACTCAAAAATCAGAAAGCTCTTTGGAGTATGAGTGTGATTCCAGATTAGCAAAAAATAATAGACATAATAGACAAGCAAGTCTATTTTATATAAAGTAGCCTGCTACTGGTAAAGATCCTAAACACTGTATCAGAGCAGTAGAATATGTGAAACAATATCTAACAAGAATATTTGAAAGCCCAGTATCCGTCAGGTACATTTTCAGACCAATTTGTTGTCATCTTGCCAAAACTCTTACTGACAAACATGTCATGTGACTGACAAACATATCAGTAAGACATGGTTGTCAGTAAGACCTCTTGTGAGCTGCTGCCAAGGTGCACACACAGTATGGAGCTTGCTCTGCCTGTTACAGAGACCTAAATACTACTAACACTATATACAGTAAATGTTAAGCACTTTATAGAAACTTCAATTGTCATAAGTATATTGTACCTTTTACAAACATTTAGTTGACACATGAATCTAAGCTGGCACATATTTCTACATGTCAGTATTTCTGTCTTCTTTTTTTATTGTCTTCTAAATTTCTAATAGAGTTTTGTTTTATTTTATGTGATTAAATATAAGCTAAATGTTATAATTAACAATCTGCATATCACATGGCTTTTAGTTCATAAAGTGAAGCCATGTCTTTTCCTAAAAGTAATTTTTTGGTAAACAGTGAACTGTGGGTCCGTGTTGTTATGCCTTATGCAGCTTGTGTCAATAATGAATCTGTTTTAATTTGTCCTGGCTTATTCATTCATTTTCTAATACTTAGATGTCTTCTTTAAGACAGTGTTGCAATGACAGGACCCAGCTACAGTATGGGTCAAAGTGGCAACTCTCTTTGGACTCAGCTCTTCCCGAGCAGCCCGTCCCCATGTGATCGCTACAAACATGCCTCCTGCAGCTATGATGGGAATGTTTATATTCTGGGAGGCAGAGACAACAGCTGTCTGAGGGACTTCTGGAGATACAACATAGGTAGGGAGTAGATATACGGGCGCTCGCGTCATGTAAGTGCACAAAGATCTGTAGATTTTGTCAACGATGGCCTGAATGTCGTATTTGCCTGAGAGTATTCTAGAGAAGGCACTGTCCTACAAAAATAAAAGTAATACTGTATGTTATATCTTAGTGTGCAATGAATGGACTGAGTTGAGCTGCACCAGTGAAGCTGCGCCAGAAGAGCTAGAGGAGCATTCGATGGTGGCTCATGAGGTACAAAACTGTCACATTATGACACTCGTTTAAGAAGAACATGTTCTGTGCACATTTGATCTATCGTCACGTGTGACGTGCTTACTGGATAATTTTCTGTTTGACTTGAGTCTGACTTGTTCTGACGTCAAACATATAATACGTAGACAGGGATAACCTTATGCATGCTCTTTAGTTCTATGTTTAACATTTATATATTTTCTGCTGATATCTTACAACTTTGACCTTTCCAGGGCATCCTCTATGTGTTTGGTGGCATGCTGGATTCTGCATACACCAAGTGCAAATGTGCTCTTTGGGTATTTGACATTGGTAAGTCTGACTATGGTAGAACCTTAAGTGATGGCTAATTCCCAGTCTATTCCTTTCAGATTCTAAGGCACCACACAAAGCAAGTTGCCACATGTTGATCACAACACACTTCAAGGGAAATATTCAGTGCCACAAGTCAACGTTGGATCAAACTTAAATTTCCATCTTTCTAAAAATCTTTTTTTCTTTATTGAGCTTGTCAAACCGTTTTCTAAAATGTTTGACAAATAGACAAACTATTAAACAAATGGAATCTGTTGGTAGACAACTATAGGGTTTTAGTGCCATTTAAACTCCACAGTGCAGAGCACAGGGGCTACTGCAGAATAGACCACCATGTGAAAGTAATATCATTTCATTTAACCTGTAAACAATTCCATCAAATCGCTTTAATATCTATATATACGGTAATACAGATAAAATTTCACACACACACACACACACACACACACACAGTTGATAACAGGGTTTCAGCTTTTCCACGTTCTGTAATGTCTTCATTTGTTAGATTATCTTTTATGTGCATCTGTGATAGTTTTACCTGAGCGCTACTGTACCTTATAATTACTTCATTCATTTCTTTTCATTTTCATTCTTTCTCGTGGCTGTGTTTTTCAGACAAGCAGAAATGGGTGCAGAGCCAAGAAAAGCCCAGTATCCGTCAGGTACATGTACAGACCAATTTATTGTCATCTTACCAACAGTCTTACTGACAAACATGTTCATGTTTCGCATTGATCTTCCTCTTTTCAATAAAATACCACACGTTAAGCACTTTACAGAAACTTCAATTGTCATAAGTGTATTGTACCTTTTACAAACATATTAGCACATTTAGTTGACACATGAATCTAAGCGGGTAGATTTTATGACTCAAAGGGGGATTTGAATGTGTTGAATGAAAAACTGGAGCTGCTTTGAAGAAGCTCCCAGGTGCCTTGAACACAGCTGAAGTTGCACAGCTGTACTCTGTTCCTCCACATCATCCTGATTGCAGCTTATTATTTCCGTAGCATCCATACAATGAATGGACAGAGAATACAAAGCCAGTTGGCTAATGATGCTTAAACCCTCTTCAACAGTGTGTGTTTGTGTGTGTTTATGCA
The DNA here is from genome assembly GCF_900634795.4 of Betta splendens. NCBI lineage: Eukaryota > Metazoa > Chordata > Actinopteri > Anabantiformes > Osphronemidae > Betta > Betta splendens. Next base: position 17,356,122 of record NC_040899.1, on the reverse strand, counting down.
TAGGCCCAAATGCCAACTAACAGAAAGGGTCACAGTGCTGTGGTAATGGGCTCTGCTATGCTGGTATATGGAGGTTATGTGGACATTAAAGGTTCTTCACCGGACTTTTGGAGTTTAAACTTTGGTGAGTTGAAAACAGCTTTTTCTCTTATTCAGGTATAATAAGACATCCACACCTCAGTACACATTTTTTTTATGGTTGTTCAACTATAAATTCTTAATCTTTAAAAAAAAGCAGCAAGGGTGGAATCTGTATATGTATCTATGATTTAGCAAGGGCTGCAGACAGACATTTTTCTGCAAACACGTACAAATCTGGTTACACACACACGGATTGGTTTACGCACGCATAGATTTGATTACACACAAACAAATTTGATTAGGCATGCACGCATCTGGTTATGCACGTATGCATCTGGTTACACATGCACAGATCAGTTTACGCACACACAGATCGGTTTACGTACGCACAAACCTAATCTGACCCTAATTTGACTCCATACATTCTAAAACTGCCACAGTGTCTGCAAAAATGCATCGACCAAAATGACGATTGTGTAGGAAAAAAAAAAATTTAACCTTTAAACTGATTGATACTGATACAGTAAATATTATAGAAAATAGTTGTGTAGTTGTTTGTAGTTCTAAAACAATAGGAGACCATACTTTTGGGATTGCCCTTGTACATACTGTATGACAAGAGTAATCCAGTCCCATTCAGGTTCAACTATAACCACATCATCACCTGTGGAGATTTCAAACAAACAAAACAACGTTACTTAATACGTCAAATAAAATATATATCTATCTTATTTCCCCTACAGAATGCAAGAATTTTTGACTTTCTACACAAACAGCCTTTTTAATGTTGCTGGAATAGTTGCTGACTCGTTTGAGATGAACTGTACCTTGTTTAGAAAGCAAACAGCAGGAGGCTGTTTCTAACTTTTCCTGCAGTATTAAAGAAATGCCAAAAGTGAAGTACCTGGGTCTCAAGAGATGCTTGTTATATGGATGTTAGAAGAAATCAGGATCAGGCCAGAATGAAATCTAGGCGGCACCGGTCACCAGTGATCAAATCTGCACACAGGTCTTCCTAATGTGGAATGAGCCTACTGGCTGACTGGAACACACTGGAGTTATGTCGCCGCCTTTTTTGCTGTCACCTGCCCCCATCTCACTTCCAGGCATCTTGAACAAGCCCTGACAGAATAATGTGACTCTAGTATTTACAGTACTTTCATTACTCATTTTTATGTGTTTTTTTTGTATGACAGATACAATGGCTTGGTCCCAGCTAAGTGAGTCTCAGAACAGCTCAGGTCCAGGCCCCAGACACAATCACTCAGCTGTTGTCTACGACAATTGCATGTATCTCTTTGGGGGCTTACGAGGCCTGCGAGAGCTAAGAGACTTCTGGAGATGGAATTCCAGTAGCCATATGTGGACTTCTCTCAGGACAAAGCAAGTATTTTGTCTCAGCTTGATATTGTAGAGATACAGTATAAGAACTTTAGTAAAGTAAAGAATAAGTAAAGTAGACTAGTAGAGAAAAACAATATCACATATTGATCGGGTGTGCAGGCATCAAAACACCCTTATCAGTTATGTGTAAGTCAGCACAACTGTAGCAGCTTAAAATGGCATTGCACATTCATGTGCTCTCCCTATGTCTAGAATAGTAAGTCTAGTAATAATGAGAATATTAATATTATTTTTGATTTATTTTAGAAGACACCTAAAATGAAATCTATCTAAATCTAAATTTTGAATTAAATGTGAACAGTTTGATATTTTTGTGTTGTTCTTTCATCAAGGAACATTATCTCATGTTCGCATTAGGTCTGGTCCTTCTAAGTTGATAGGGCACTCAGCTGCGACCTACAAGGACTGCATGCTTGTTTTTGGGGGAGGCGAGATCCAGAACACACCAACTAACAGCCTGTGGAGGTACAGCTTCACCAGTCACACGTGGTGGCAGGTTGCTGTACACCCTGGCTGTAATGCCCCAAGCAAGATTCACCACAGCTGCACTGGCCTGGGTTCAAGCTATGAGGCCAACACCATTGTTCCTTCTGTCGGCTCAAGACTAAACGACAAACACAGACCCTTTAAGAACAGGTGCTTTCCTGCTTCTCTCACTTCCCTCGAGTCAGAGGGAGCTATAGAGATGGAGACATTCCGCCTGGATAAGTGTTATGCTGGTGACTCTTTCAGTAGATGTTCAGAACTGGAGAGCAGCAATCAGGACTTGACAGGGAACAAGGATCCCGAAAAGACAGGGAACTGTCTGACTTTTGAGAAAGCCAACAGGACACTGTGGAGCTACAAAAAGGATGATCTTCTCCAAGGGGAGGATGAAGACATAGTCAAACACCTGCCTGACCTGCTACTAGTCATAGGAGGAAGACCGTTAACTTGTCACAGCCCTATCTCCATATGGCACATGACTCTGACTGCTTCCTAGCAGTGAGCAATAGAGTGATGATGGCAGAAGTGTTCTGAAAATTATATTATTTTAAATATAAATAAATATTATTACTGTTATAATATGACAGTAATATTAATATTGACACATCTAACTGGATTTATGTTTCTGTGGTAGAGCTGCCTTCACACAATTGGTTTGTCTATAAATTATAAATGAATTTATGCACATTAATAACACAACATTCATTGAAATCATGGGCAAAATAAGACATGTTTTCACACACAGATCTGTTTATTTAAATTTAACTTCTATACATGCATAATATATATTTTCAGAGGGCATCTGAGTGAGATTTAATGCTCTTGAATGAAGTGTTAACTGTAATGTTCCAATAAAAATTGAGCTTCACACCTTTCTTTACTTTGATAATTGGTTTTATAGGTATTTTGTTCTATCCCAGCAGGCATTTTCAACCTTGAATCATAGTTGAATCAATTTCATAATCATGGTTGAATGACCATTTTATTTTATGTTGATTTTGAAAAGTGAATCAATGTTGATGGGGCAACGATATTTTAACATCTTGCTGTCAACATTATAGCATTAGATGTTAGCATTAAACGTTTCAACATTACAAACATCACAAAAACAACTGCCATTACTTCAACATTAGTTTCGGAGTATTTTATTAACCTTTTTACAACCATTAGCAATAAATGTTGTTTCAATGTCACAACAATAACTGACATTACTTCAACCATATTTTAATGTTGAAGGTGGGTTGTGTGCCTACTGGGATATAGCTATTCACATTTTAGGACTTTGCATAGGAGAACAATGAGGCAAAGCAGCTCAGGGAAATACCTCTTCTCAGGCATCTGTCTGAGAAGTCAGAGTTTCTTGAACTGGGGTAAAATGAAGGAGGGGGAATCCATTCATCAGTTCACTGTCTGTTATCGAAGTCTAAGGTCAATTGTACCAGTCCTCTGCAGTCCTGATCAATTACAAAATTCATTCCTTTAAAAGCATGTTGGTTTAAAAGCATAGACAGCTTTATATTCTGCATTACTTTTGTTTTCTATGTACTTATGTTACATCTCACACGAAAGAATGTGTTTGTGTAACTGTAGGACAACACAGCAGGCTGGGCTGCTCTAATCCATCCCTTCTTTGGCCTATTGACCTACATTACTGCTTTGGCACATGATCTTATCAGTGTGATTGTGACTCCAACTCAGCTGAAAAGGTAGAAACTAAGCAAATATTTGCTAAATAATAAGACTCGTGTAACAAACGTTTTGATTTGTCCTTTAGTGTCAGCATCCATGATCCATCATCACACCTGGATCCATAAAACTTTGTGTCATTATAAATGTATTATTATTAAGCTTTCTATTTAACATTGTCCCTGTTAATTTTAGGTTATTACATAGGTCTGCTACTCTCTGCAAGTGTGTGGTGCATTTCATTGGCTTAAAGCCGTGGTACTGCGTACTGTAGCATTCCCTGCAGGCACACAATCGACCTCTAACATTAAAATGCGGCTGAAATAATGTCATTTACTTTTGTGACTTTGATGTAACGTTGAAATAATGTTGCCCCATCAACGTTGATTCACCTTTCAACGTCAACACATAGTCCAACAGTCATTCAACATTAATTATGACATTGATATAGCTGTGATTCAATGCTGAATTGTCTGCCTGATACAGTATCTATTAACCTTATGCTTTCTATATTACTCTTATATCATTACTATAGTACTGTTCACTATACACAGTCTCACACTCTCTTTTTATTTCCGTAAATAGTAGAACAATATTAGAGTTCAAGATTGTCCCTCCATCGTGTTCGTGTTGTTTTCTGCACAGCTGCAGTGTGTAATGAACGCTTTGTGTTGGTAGATGGCGCTTTTTGTATAGTAATGCTGCCTAAAACCGACCAGCCACTCACTTCACGCAAAGTTCCGTCTTTAATTTATCAGGCGTTGCGTTGATTCGTTTTAATCTTTCATGCATTATCTAATAGCCCTTCTTGTGGGATTATGAACAGAGATATGATTGCTGTTTCAAGAGGCCACGTGTTAACTTTCACAGGGAACTAAAGTTTGAATCATTGGCATCATCCTAGAGGATGCTGCTGCTCGTTTTAAGCGCGGATGCCGCAACGCACGATTCCATCTTTAAACCTTCAAATGATTCTGAGTTCGAGTGACAAAGTTGCGTTTCCGCTTAAAATCGGCGTTTCATTGTGGACGTCGCGGGAGGGGAATGCTTCCATCATATAACCGTATTCCAGTCGAGGACTTGTGTCTCCGGGGATGTAGTAGCCCAATAATCCCCTGCGTCCAGTTGGTGGAAATCCCCACGTGGTTTCGTCTCCTGTATAAAAACTTTGGGTGCGCTGAGCCCCTGTCGTCGTGGTTCCAAAGGGGCAGAAAAAGAGGGTTCTCTCCACTGGAGCTGGCGTTGTGCTCCACAGCACGCACTCACGGACCCTGGTGCACACGCGCGAAACACTCCACGGACCGCAGCAGCCGGACAAGTGGACTTTGTGCGCGTTTTAAGCGTGAACGGCGGGACAGGACACTGTTCGTGTATAAATGTAGTGGACGTAAACGTGGTTTGACACACGCGCGTCAACAATCAAACCTCCTGCGTGCGCTTCGCCAACTTTTGGTTCTGTAGAGGAAACACGCCAGATCCACAATGAGTGGATGGCGTCACGGCTGTAACCATGTCAGTCTGTCTCTGGGTTTCTTCTGGATATCTGCTTTCTGACTTCTGGAGCACAAGCGGATGTTCTTTGTGATTTACTCGAAACTTTGGTTTGTTTATATAATCTTGACTTTTTGCTCCACTAGTGCTGTAAATTCAGCTTTAGCACAATGAGCCTACACGTTGTGGCACTGGCCTGTACGTTTGCGTGCATTGTGTCCGCGCGCAGCAGCTCGGCCGCCGGGACTCAGAGTCGGAGCTCGCCCCAAGAGTCGTGCGCGTCCTGCGGACTCAGGGCGCCGGATCAGTCGGAGCGGGTGAACGTGGACTTCTTGGAGGCGGTGAAGCGGCACATACTTAACAGGCTGCAGATGAGGGAGCGACCCAATATCACCCATCCCATCCCCAAGGCTGCCATGGTGAGCGCCCTGAGACGGCTGCACGCCGGCAAAGTGCGCGAGGACGGCAGGGTGGAGATCCCCAGCTTTGACGGACAGGCTGCGTACAACAACGAGGTTCAAGCGGAGTCCTCGGAGATCATCAGCTTCGCCGAATCAGGTATCAATAATTGATTGCGCGCACACTCAATCGACCCCTGGTTGAACCCAGCCAGCATTTTGACTTTATGTAGACACAATGGGCGCAGTGCAGTTCGCCAGGTAAATGAAAGCCGGACTGAACCTCCGCTTGTTCTGATCCCTGTTAACCACCAGAGGAAACAGCCTGGATGGTTCATTTGATCAGTGCAGTTTAGTCATGTTTATCATCCTACTGAGTTCACACCTTTGAGCCCAGTGGATCAAGCAATATACCTTTAAATACCTTTAAAAAGAAGACTTTAAATACGAAGTCCATCTAAGGGCTAATGGCTTTTAAAAATGTGTATGTCAGCTCACAAAGAACACCCCCCCCCCACACACAGACACACACACACACACACCTCTAAAATCGTCTGTGCTTGTCAAAATCCAATAATTGTCAGTTAGAGAATGAGAACCACAACTTTGTCACAAACTCTTGGTTTAACAAAAGGAAAACATACAATTAAGGACCCTAAAATAGGACATCTTACCCCCCCCCCCCCCCATACACACACACACACACACACACACACACACACACACACACACACTAGCCTGTCGTGTTCAATTGGCCCTGCTGGTACAATTAGCCTGAATGAGCTGCTAGGTCCTGCCTTGGAATGGGAATGATCTGAGCGCTCTCATGACAAGGGAACAAAAGCCAGGCAATTATTATAAGAGCACTATGTGTTCCTGCTGAACTCAACATGTCAATGTTAGGGAGAAAGAAAAAAAAAACAGGGCCGAGAAAACAAAAGAAATTGCTCAGAATAATGCATGAGACATTTGAGTCCATGTGGGCTTAGATTGGGGGGGGTGCAGGTTGGAGGGACCATGGACCATAGTTGGGGGGGGAGACACTGTGTATTTGTGCCCCTATAGCATCATTAACAGTGTTTGGTGTTCTAAGGGTTCTTTTGGCTCCTTTGCTTCTTCTTCTTTTTCTTTCTTTTCTTCTTCTTCATTTTTTTTCATAGTTCTATTCTTCCTCACACCTTTGAGCTTTTGTGTAGCATTGTTCCATGGAGCTGGCTAGGATCCCTGATCCCTAGATCCATTCTACTTCCTGGCCAGCTGGCTCACGAGCGCCCACATTGGGTGCTGCCAGCAGGGGGCATGTCCCATAGGCAGGGTCTCCAGACCCCCCCCCCCCCCCCCCCCTTCACACACACACACACACACACACACACACACACACACACACACACACACACACACACACACACACACACACACACACACACACACACAAGCACAAGGAAGCCTTTTAAATTTTTAAGATTGATGGCTATCAAAACAAGATGGGTTAGGGGTGAGGCTGGAATACGGCTAGCCAATGAGATGCCAGCTAATGGACAGATGTTGATGCTGTTTACGTGCTTTGCGTATGTGTGGAGCAGAAGGGTCACTTTGCATCATCACAGGGTTAACTGCCCTCCTGTCAGCCAGGGAGCTGGCCTCCTATGTGTGGTTGCTGTAGAGCAGAGGTACGAGGTCTGCCAAGCAGCCCTGTGCAGGCGAGGGAGACAATGCCAATCTCCCTTCTCCCTTGACATGGTCCCTCCAGTCCACGCCAAGGGATTCGGTGTCCCGTATCCACGGGAGCGGAGCGGGAGAGCATTGGCAGGGCAGGGGGGGGGGGGGCTGAACAAGAGCAGGGGGTCGATGGAAAAGTTTACATATGCGCGTCTTGTTTGTTCACTTGCAGCCATTTGGACCCAGCGATCTTGTGAAGGGTCCAAGACGTGGAATTAGGACTTCATTACAGGAGGTCATTAAGTCTGGCCTGGTTCCTCCACTGGATCAGTTTGGCAGGTTGACTTCAGGACGCGCAACTCTTTGAGGTGGAGTTGTCATTCGTGGCGCTTCCGTGGACCCAGCTGCCAGAAATGATTCACGCATCTTGTTAGCAAAGCATTGAACACAACAAACATCCCTGATGCTTCTGGCTGCACGAGCTATTGCTAGAGAGCTTAAACCGCAGCCTGAGCGATGGCCGCTACACGTATGCATCTGCTGCTGCGTGCCTCACCCGATCCCTCCACCGTGCTGCATTCTGTCGACAGCAGCTTTCAGGAATGAGATGCCTCCACTGCCGTCTTCCCTATCTTGGTGGCGCAGGTGGGGACATGCTGAAGAAGCTCTTTATCCACACCAGCCCACCCAGGTGTCCTGCCTACTGATAATCACTAACAACGTTTCCACTGCAGGGTCAGGTGAGGCGTGTCAGGGCCAGCTCTAGGTTGTTTGTAAGTCGGGATGAAAAGAACAATTCATTCCACTAAAGGACTTCAGTTGAAGTCATGTGCCGTGCTGGTTGACACTCTCACTGCTAAAAAAGGAATGCATGATGGAAAATCTAGTAGAGACAGAAGAGAGAACCACTTTTACGCGGTAGGGTCCCTATACTGTAGCTCTATCCATCAACAACTACTGTGACTTGAGGGAATTACAGAAGTCATTAGAGCAAAGAGCAACATAGTCCTTAAATATATAATTAGTATCATTTTCAGGCTACACTCCACGTCTATCACCTTGTCACCAGGAGCTCAGGGCTACACAATCCCCCCTCGTTCTGAACTGGGAGTGTTGAGGCATGTACGAATGCAAAGCAGTGAATGAGGTGAGCTTAGTTACTTGTAGCCCTGAGGGGTCTTTACAGCAGGCGTGAGCAAAAGCTGCTGTTCAGCTGATTCCTTCAAGTTGTTCACTTCAGCGTGTTCCCTATTTGCATTTGATGTATTGCCTCTTTTGGGGGGTGGGCCTGTGTGCTGGTGCATGGATGAACACATATGCATTTGTACGTGTGTTTGTGTGCTTGAGTTCCCATCTGATGTGTTATAGAGTTGAGAGCTGGTCTGAACAGGCCTCTGTGTAAAAAGGAAGAGGCTTTAACTGGCCTGTTTGTGTGTGTGTGTGTGTGTGTGTGTGTGTGTGTGTGTGTGTGTGTGTGTGTGTGTGTGTGTGTGTGTGTGTGTGTGTGTGTGTTGGCACCTACACACACTCAGTCGGCAAACAAAGTCATTTAGCAGCTTAACCAGACGCTGCTTTGCTTGAGCAGATTTTAGCTCTTGAAACACAAACCTTTCAAGTTCACTGGGGCTAATTTGAAGGACATTATTAGGCCTAAACAGATAAAACAGCGCTGGGCAGAGCCTTTGCACAGTTCGATGCCTGCGATGTCTTCATTGTGCTGCTGTAGAAAGTGAGCAGTGTCATGTAAATGGCTTTTATTTTTGCCACGTCATGCTTTCTGCTGCACAGCCACACGTTTGAATGTGGAGCTGCTGTGTGGCTGCCTCCCGGTGCCTCACGGGGGTCTTTGTGTTGTCACTCTCAGGGTGCTCACAGTGAAGGAAGGGGCAGAGTGGGGGCAGGGTTTGTGAGAGGGGGCAAATGCAGCGAACTCAATGAACCCCTGGGGAGCCTTGGCCAGTGTCCCACAATTCTGCTTGCAACCTTTCTTGGTCTTGCTCTTCTGATCTCGCTTCCTCGCCTTGGTCCCTTTTAAGCGCTCACAAAGCTGGACCTGAGGCAAACTTGCCCAGTCCCAGAACTGGCCTGTTACAGCTGGCCGTTGAGGTCATTTGGCACAGAGTGCCAGTGAGCACAGATAAAACAAAGGGAAGATGTGGGCACATGTGTGTGTGCTCACGGCGTTCATCGTCTACTGATGCGACTGAGCAACAAATATGACGTCACATGGACTAATCAGGTGAAAACACGTACAACTTAATGCCAGCTCAGCGCATTTTACACAGTATACATTAGTTTAACAGATGCAGTGTTTTTCAGCATGATGTTAGCAAGAAGGTAATGCATTTTCTTTTTGATGTTTCCACCAGATGAGCAAACATCCAAGTCTGGTCTGCATTTCCTCATCTCCAACGAGGGCAACCAGAACCTTTATGTATCGCAGGCCAACCTGTGGCTGTACTTCCGCATGCTGCCGGCCGGGCCTGACAAGGGCCTCCGGAGAAAGGTGACAGTCAAGATCCACTACCAGGAGGCCGGTGCTGCTGCAGCTGCAGACGCAGCCAGCGGCGGTCGCTGGAGCCTGGTGGAGAAGCGCGTGGACCTGAAGCGCAGCGGCTGGCACACGTTCCCCCTGTCGGAGGCCGTGCGGGCCGTGTTCGGGAGAGGCGGCCGGCGGCAGGACCTGGAGGTCCACTGTGAGGACTGCGAGACAGCCGGCGTGGCCCCGGTGCTGGTGGACCCGGGCGACCCGTCCCATCGGCCCTTCCTTGTACTGCGCGCACGGCAGGTGGACGGAAAGCATCGCATTCGCAAGAGGGGGCTGGAGTGCGACGGCACCAGCGGGGGCCTTTGCTGCCGGCAGCAGTTTTACATAGACTTCCGCCTCATCGGCTGGAACGACTGGATCATTGCGCCGGCTGGTTACTATGGTAACTACTGCGAGGGGAGCTGTCCGGCCTACATGGCAGGTGTACCGGGCTCTGCCTCCTCCTTCCACACAGCCGTCGTTAACCAGTATCGCCTCAGAGGGATGAGCCCCGGCTCCGTCAACTCCTGCTGCATCCCCACCAAGCTCAGTACTATGTCCATGCTTTATTTTGATGACGAATACAATATCGTGAAGAGAGACGTGCCCAACATGATTGTAGAGGAGTGTGGCTGTGCTTGAGTCCACGCAGACCCCTCTGAACTGAACATCTGAACTTGAAACAGAACAGCCTTTTGTTGAAACGGGACATTATTGTACGGTACATATACAACATATCTATCCCCACTGTCTGTGCAGGCAGCACACACTCATATAACCCATGTCTCAGTGTTGTGGACATGCCTGCACACCTTTATGTGTGTGTGTGTGTGCGTGCGTGCGTGCGTGAGTGTGTGTGTGCGTGCGTGCGTGCGTGCGTGAGTGTGTGTGTGTGCGTGCGTGCGTGCGTGCGTGCGTGCGTGCGTGCGTGCGTGCGTGCGTGCGTGTGTGTGTGTGTGTGTGTGTGCGTGCGTGCGTGTGTGTGCGTGCGTGTGTGTGTGCGTGTGTGTGTGTGTATTTATCAGCCCGAGCTGCACGCTGGCTGTCTTCGAGGTCAGTGATGGGAAGAGAAGGGAATGATTAGCACCAAATGATACTTTGCTCTAGTTTGCCATTTCTAGCCAAAAAATAATGGCCTGTCATCCTCTCGAATGAAGACAAAGAAGCGCTTAAGGAAGGTGACAGGATTTCAGCCCTCCTCCTCCGACCATCTTAAGTACTTTAAGCACATGATAGACTTTTGTTTTGATAAAGCACTGACAATTCATCAGCTTGTACAATTCAATATACCAGCACTTGACTGTGGTCACAGAGTTCTACTGGCTTTTTGCCGCCATGCAGGATAATCCGCTGGTCTTCTTTGCATGGCCGCCAGTTGGCGTCGGCCTTGACCTTTCTTCCCGAAGAGACTGCTGCCGGCCAGCTCTGCTGTCGCGACAACTAGGTGAAGACAGATCTCGTAAGTGCACTTCACCCGAGAGCTGGGGGAAACACGAGCCTCTAGCTTCCACGCAGTGCAGTGCAGCACTGGCAAACAAACAAACTGAAATGCACATCCTGAAAAGCACTTGTATAAAGAAATGCCTTCCAAGGGCTACTGAGTGTCCTGTCCTATTGGTAAATAAGTGCCACATGAGCTATGCAATGTATAGTAAATTATAACCATACTTCGACATGCTCCATTAGACTGAACTCCTTCCATTTTCCTCTTCCTTCTCCTCTTCTCTCTTTTTCAGTCTCTGACTTTTTATCAATACTTGAAATGTGATCTTTCACTTCCTTTCCAAAGCGAAAGATTGTTGTTATGTTTGCACTGATAAGTTGTGGGTTTGGTGAAACAAAAACTGCCATTAAAACTTTATTTTTATAGAAGTAAATTGAATTATGTTTCAAATGTATTTTACTAAAATAATGGAACCAAAGAGGCCACGATTTGAGCTATTGTCCTGTGATGGCAAGGCCACTGAGATGCTGTGTACAATGTTGTTTTTAATCATTTTGCAAAAGGCCTGCCACTGTATCAGGGTACGATTTGAGTTTCATTTCCTTAACTCTATTTTCATTTTCTGTTTTGTACAAAAAGCAACACCTTGTTTTTCATCTTTAATTCTATTTTTTTTCAGTTTTCTATTTAATAAGAAATGTTATTTTTAGTTCCTCTCTGAGAATCACTTAGTCAAATAAATGTCATCTGTACAGTTTATGTAAAATAAAATGTTTTCTTAAATATTTTGTAACTTTAATGTCTTCTTGTGGCTCAAAATGTTGGCTGCACAGATACAGTGTGTCGAACGGAAGGAGCTCTGGGCTGAAATGTCTCAGACAGAAAAAGGTGGGGCTCAAATAGCTGGGTACAAAAACACACAGACACACTCGGTCCGTACTGGTTGAAACATTAAACTCTCTCTGGATGCTTGTCAGGTCTTAGTGTCTGTCATTAGCTGGAGCTGTAGAACAGTAATTACGCCGATGATTAACAGCCCCAGCAGCGTCCGCGGCGGCTGCCAACGTGCAGACCGCCACAGTGGCTTGATTCCTGTGTTGGCTGCAGATTCCTGTCCATGTGTGTGCAAGGAAATGACTGCACATCTGGGCACATGCACATGTTAGGACACCTGTAGTGTTTCAGCTGTCGCCATGCGGTCGTCTTACATCAGACCATGACACTTACTGTAGGTACGTCTACAGTTGCCACAGTGTGTCAACACTTTGTGCAACAGCATAGGGCTTGCCCAACCTGCTGCGTGCCCACGCTGACACCTACCAACAGCGAGAACTTGTGTAATGTTCCATGAAAACAAATGACACGTCCTCGTAAAATATCGGTTCTTATAATTACTCTAAATGGGTCTATTAGGATCTGCCAAGGAGAGACTGCAGTAGGATTTGTTTGGCCGCAGGCAAATAGTATGTTAGGGAGGGATTGAGGTAAATAGCTCTTTATCTATTGCTGGATAGATGTGTTGGCAGCAGAGTCGGCAGCAGCAGCAGATTTTCACCCTAGGAAGAAAAAGGGGAGAGAAAACAAATCAACATCATGGGGCGTGTAACTGACAGGCAGGCAGACGAGCAGAGAAATGATGTGTCACAAATGATCTGTAGAGACTGGGGCTGTTTTTAATCTGCATCTCGCTCTGCACAAGATGGAGGGAACAGGGGTGAAGAGATTGTGTTGCTGTCTTGTCATGCTTTCGAACGCATGCCAAGATCTCTACAGCTGGAATGTTAATGAGCACAGAGCCGGAGGCTATTGAGCCTGCTGCCATTCTCGGCTGCAGCCTGGGCCACACACTGACTCCCCACTAATGCAAAGTCACAGCACAGAGTCGTAGTTGTGTGCCTTAACGTGCTTCGTACTGATGCTCCTACCATGTATTCTAAATAAGAAGCACACTGAATGCAAAAATGCACGCACACACACACATACGCACGCACGCATGCGCACACACACACACACTCACATGCACACACACACACACACACACACGCACACACATGTGCACACATACAAACACAAACACACACACACATACGCACACACACGCACACACACACATGCACACACACACTAACACACTCACACACACACGCACAATCACACACACACACGCACAATCACACACACACACACACACACACACACACACACACACACACACACACACACACACACACACACACACACACACACACACACACACTCAACACCTCCACAGCCCGTGCTTATCGGCTTAAACAAATATTGTCCTTCTGCTCATGCTCGTATAATGCTGCCACAGGTTGAGATCATGACAGGTGCCGAGCTGACAGGGTCAGCTGGTTTATCACTGCACTAGGTTTCATTCTGCCAAATCAACTGCATTCTCTAATGAATTTACGGCGATTCGTTGCCTGGGGCCAGGCATTCCAGATTTACCTAAAGGAATGTGCACGAGCCCACAGTGAGTCCCCTGATAGCTCTAGTTCCCTTAAACCATGTGCAATTTGTAGCTATGTTTAATTTTCCAAAGAGTATTTTAAGAGTATTGAGTATTTTGAGTATGGATTTATCATCCATCCATGTTGTTTGCCAACGCTCAACCTCCCTGAGTGAACATACTGTAACAGTTATTGTATTATGGTCGATTAGAGCCTGGCCCTTTGTTCTGACTCCATGTAGGGGTCTTACGCTGAGGGCCCCTAAGACAGGAGCTTCATTCCACCCGGTCATTTCTGCTGTACAACCCATCGAGTGACATTTTGACCTTTGAAGTGATGCCGTGGTTCCTGTGAGTCCTCTTTCACATGTGAATTACCTAAGAAGCAAACGGCTTAGCAACTTAAAAGCATTTCTGTACAAGTAAGAAAGAAAAAAAGTTTTCTGTATGTGTGTATTTTGCTTTTATCCCTCTCACGTTTCTAATAAGTAATGGAGTAATGGAAGAAGATTGTGCTTTTGATTTTAAAGCGTGAAGTGGAGGGAAACCGGTTGCAGTTGACTGACAGCAGCACCAATACTGACTTGTGCTAATTGTTTTTGCTTGATGTATTTTTTCATGTTTTTCATCTTGAATGCTTTAGTGAAGGAAGGCACAGGGCACACATGGTGTTTTTTGTGTCATAATGTGTGGTTGTTCCTGCCTGGCTTGGTTTAACAACTGAAGCCTTGTGAGCTCCCTCTCAACCCTCCTCTCCCCCCGCCCTGAGCCAACCTTCCCATCAGCCCCTAAACCCTTTTCACCTTCTCCTATCCTGACCTCCTGACTTTTAGAGGACTGAAGGCAAACTCAGGGCCACAAAGCTTCATTTGTGCTGTTTAACTGTGAATCCAAAATGAATGTGAAGCTGCGTCGTGTCGGCTGGAGCGAGGTTGTTAGAAAAGCAATAACACTTGGTAACAGCAATGGTTGAATATGAAGTTGACATAAAGACTTTAATAACCCACAGGACTGATTAACCTACTGTAAGACAATACAATACATACATACAGTATGCAGGCAGACATGATTTTAAAGATGGATTACAATCATATACTGTATTTCAGTTTTATAATTCCAAATTAAAATGAGAGGTCTGCTAATACACAGGAACAGTGCTAGCCACATTAGCCGCTAACAGATAGCGCCACAAAATGTTATAGAATAAATTAAATTAAATGTTGTTTATGTTGTTCTTTTACTGTATAACAACCACCAGATCAATGCATTTATTTGTGAAATTCCACAATGATTGTTTGTGAAATGTAGTCACAGAGTGAAATTTTCTATTTTAATAGATACTGTTGGTTTAGTGTGACTATAGCCTGTATATCTGTCCATCTATATCCCCTATAGGACACCTTGTTGTTGTTGACCCCCACCCCCCAGACTATATTTAGCTCACTGGTGGTGTTTGGGACTGTTTTACACTCTTTAAAAGGAAAAGGAATCCTGGTGACTAATGTCACAAGAGTTAAATGTAGAACGAGTATGTAAACAGTGTGTCCTTTGTTTCAGAGCAGCATAGTTTCTGTCCACATTACAGTGATGTAAAGTAAATGATAGTGAGCCAACTGATAAAGCATCAGTGACTGTAGGTGAACGAACACACTCATAAGGAAGGAAGGCAGCACACTGAAATACCTTTGTAACAAAAATAAGGAAAAAAAGGCTGTGAACATTTGCCTCCAGAGCTGTTTCCGTGTACGTTTGAGTTGGCTCCGACACTATGTGACCATGACTGCTTCGTTTGTGTGTGTGTCAGAGGGTAAATTCCAGCCAGGGAGTGACAGGGTGGGGGTGTAAGGTGTGATGAGGATCATCTCTGACCACTTTAAAGTGGGACCATCATCAGCAGTCTGTATGACTCTCAGCCCCAGCTGCGTTTCCCTCTGAGGGTTCATTATTCTGGCAGGTGCCCTATTGTACCGTCTTTGCAGGTCTTTCATGAGCATACCGAAAACACAACACCAAAATATGCAGGGAGGAGGAGGAGGAGGAGGAGGAGGAGGAGGAGGGGACAGAGCAGGGGTGGTGTTGGTGGCAAAGTCAAAGAACTGCGAGATACTTAGTATGTCAGGTGTGCACACAATGATAATGACAAAGAAATAAACTGCAGTAGTTTATACAGCAGGAAGTCGCCTTGACCCAGTGTTTCCACAAAAGGCCTGATGGAGTTCACCTTGTCCTGTCAGGTGCTGCTTTCTGAGAGAAGAGCATTTTTTCAGGGCACTAGAATCCCCTGCTGTGTCACATACACCATGCGGCCTCTGCATAACCTTATGGAAAACTCATTCATGGTCTGCAATAAATACAGGAAGGGAATGCAGCAGAACAATAGCTCCCGCATGTTTGGGCCTCGTCAATATCTAACATTTTTGCGATTTTAGGATTGCGAAATTGCACATTTTTATTGTTGCGATGGCACCAATCAGGAATTGGGGGCATGTGACAGAGAGACAACAAAACAATAGATTCTGTGTCTGCAGTTCTCAGAACCTTCAGAAAGTGATGGACAAAGGCGAACAAAACGGTGAGACAACAGACAAATTCATGGTCAGCCAAGGCTCAATAATACCTGCGTGAGAGAGAGAGAGAGAGAGAGAGAGAGAGAGAGAGAGAGAGAGAGAGGGAGCAACCTATACACATTACAGGTATAAACAACGTCCCTGACAGTGTGAAGGAAAACAAAGCGCCACTCTTCCAATCACATGCCTGGTGTCAGCTGCTATCAGAAGGAAAATGAAGTAAAAAGAAAACAAAAAGTACCAATCTGTCATATATGTCTGTTTGATGAACACTTGACAGGTGAACGTTTACTTTTTCTCTTTCATTCCTGCTGTGTGTGTGTGTGTGTGTGTGTGTGTGTGTGTGTGTGTGTGTGTGTGTGTGTGTGCGTGTGCGCGTGTGCGTGTGTGCGTGTGTGTGTGTGTGTGTGTGTGTATGTGTGTGTGTGTGTGCGTGTGTGCAATTGCAAAAGGCAGAAATATAAATGCATGAGAGGAAAAAGCAACAAAGAAGACTCAGGATGTAAGGTCCTCTCTGGATTTTGTAGATGTCAGTTCCATAAGATGCAGTGTTTGCAGTGTTTTGGTTTAGGATCAATGAGTGATTGTCTCTGACGACTCAGTTAATGCAAATAAAGAAAGAACCACTTTGTAAAGTCTATTTTACTTTCAGATTCTTTTTTTATTTAAATCTCAAATTACAGCAGTGAAACTCAATCCATGCCCGTGCTGTACCTGTGTGTTGAGAGGAGAATGAACACAACAAAGGCATTCGTTGTGCAGTTTAATGTCTCCTAAATACTTTATTGTTACCCCTTTTTCAGGTGCATTCTGAACATTCCTGGTGCCCGTGCCAGGAAGCTGCACAGGTTACTGTTAAAGAAGAAAAAGATTATTGCTTTGGAGCCTGTAACAAGACGAGGCAAGAAGTCAAAATAAGGGGCTGTTGCCTAAAATAGGTTCAACCTCAAGGGTGTTTTTGTGTTATGATTTTTTTTTATACAGTCGTCACCACAACAGCCATTTGTAGAGTGGCACACTGAGGTAATTCCCTGCTGGGGATTCTTACCTCATGCCTGTCTGGCTTAAAAACACTCAGTTATCTCAGCCACTTCCTTCTTCTGACCACATGCACATCAGCTGAGGTAAAGCCTGGTTCTGGAGCAGCGAGCAGGCTGCAGTGACCTGATTAGATTGGGCCTGTAGTCAGGTGGCACTGGGAGGGGAGCAGACGATGGCAAAGTGGATCACATGGACAGATTCAGCATCTATTTTAATAGCTTTATCTTCAAGGCTAAGGCAGGCGAGGTCTTGATATCCGGTTCTTCTCCTTCACAGCTGATAGACTTTTCTTTACTAGATCATACAGAAAGCCTCATGACCGGCGAGTGCTGAGCATTAGAATTATAGCTTTTACTAGGACAGACTCAGATGCTTTCCCAACACTAACAGGATCAGTGGTAACTGTAACTATCTGGCTTGGCTTTATTGAGATTCCCCTGCATTAACAAGGAAGGTTTTTGTTTAACTCCATAGAAGCGGTGCTTAAAGCCCCGGGGATTTAACTGGCAATCCACACACAGGGTATCATCACATATTAAGCGGCAGCAGCACGTTAACACCCTTTCTTCTTTTACACTTCACATACTGGACCTTTTTGGAATGTGTAGTTATGGTGCTGAGGGTTTTCTTTTAACATTCCGCCTTTCTCAGGCAAGAACATGTTCAGCTAAGCACAAGTGCTTGGCTACTACTTTAGAAAGGCCTGATTTTCAATCAAATGCTTGCAGTAAAATGGGAAACTGTTATCAAGTTCAAGTTAAGGCAGGTCCAAGTTAAGTCCCATGACAGATCCAAATTCCTTGAGGACACAACACAAATTTAATCCAGAGCCAGGTCAAGTAAATGAAGTCATTTGAGTCACAAATCATCAAAGTCAAGTGACAAGTCATCGGTCACAAGTCAAATGCAAATATAGGAAATAACTTTAAGTCATTATCCGGACTTTTAGAACTGCACATACAAATATTCAAATGGTATTTGTCACTGTCCTCCTCCATTTAACTGTATGAAGTAATTTGTCTGATTATACATGTTGAAAGAAAGTGGGTAGAGCAAAGCAGATCACAGATTGTCTCTGTCTAGAAAATGACTCACCTCAGGGGGTTTACCCCGTTATAACAATTATAATAATACTTGACTGATTTCGTCAGCGTGACAAATATCTCAAAGCCACAGTGTTACTTACTTCAGTGCCTGGGCCTTCATGTCTGGGAGCGGCTAGCTGGCTGACACAAGGCATTTGTCTGACTACACACACACAAACACGCATTGTGGAAACTTCTTATTTTCTAACAGCAATCAGAGGGGAAGGGGAGGGGCTCGAAGCAATTAAACCCATGCCTGCAACTCTGACAGTCATTTCACAACTCACACATGTACATGCACAAGGGAAGCAGCCCATATAAGGTTATAGCATGAAACACACACAGACCTGACAGTACAATATGTGACAGCTGGATGCTTTCAACCCAACCAGCTTTGTCCTAATCACACCTGTAGCTGATACCAGTAGCTCCGAACTCCACCAGGGCCAGTGGGCGAGGCCACAGCTGGCCTCGCCCACTGGCCCTAGTGAAAGAGCCCACCCCTCGACCCTGAATGTATGTATTCTGTATGTGGCTAGGTATGAGGAACTTTGGGAGACTGACAGTTCCCCGAGGGATCCAGCAGACAAAGCCATTAAAGTGAAGGCTCTGTCTATTGTTTATCAATCATTATCAGGTTCATACTCATCCCTCTACATTTAAAGACTCTAGGAACCACAAGTAGCCCAGTCCAGTAGTAGTAGTCCAGCCTAGAGATAGCAAAAGGAAGAATGAGTTTCTCTCCATTGAGGAAGGATGCTTCCTATTTTAGCTATATTTCTAAGGTGAAAGTAGGAGGTTCTGGAGATTTGTTTAATGTATGATGTAAAAGAGAGATCCTAGAGAGAGATCTAAGTTCTAGTTTCTGCAATAGAATGTTATGTTCAATTGTATCAAATGCAGCACTAAGATCTACAGTAACAGGACAAAGACAGAAACTAGACCATTGTCTGAAGCTAAGAGAAGATCATTAACCAGAGCTGTTTCTGTGCTATGATGTTTTCTACTGCTTTTTTATATTTTATTAGACCGTCCTTCCTTGAAATGTAGTTAACATTTGTTTTGTCGAAACTTTCTAGTTGTCTGGTCCTGTGCTTTAGGTTGCAGATCTCTGAATTATAACACAGGCAAAAGATGATGGAATCATCTGCTTGAATCTGGCAACAACGTCGTCAGACAGACATCTGCTATAAGATCAATTATGGTAAATTCAAAAGTTAATAATAAATGTTTAGAAAACAGAGGGTTTTGGGGAAGAACTATTACATTATCAATTTCAACCCCATATGTCAGGACAAGATTAAGGGTATGGTTAAAACGATGAGTGGGTTCATTTACATGCTGAGTAAAACCAATAGTGTTTGTTTTTACCAGCAGACCATTTGGACACAACACTAATAGTTCATTAGCTTATATTCAATTTGCTAGCATTGCTAGCACTGCTTTTACTGGAAATATCTGACTTTGCTATTGAGTATTTGGAAGAATGCCATTGTATCTAACAATAGCTGAGGTGAAGGAGACCTCTTAATTACTGAGAAACAGATGTATTTTTTAGGTTGTTCGGTATTTTAGATCACACTAATGTAACCAAATGAATTCTGTAACATTCTCACCAGCATGGCTTTACAGAAGCATAGACGTTATCACCACCAACCAGTATTGACGCTGTAGAGAGGATGATATTTAGGGGTGCACAGTCCATGGTCCAACCATCCTGCCAACGACTGGAGACATCACTATAAAAGCACCGTCACAGATTAGAGTGACACATGTCAACAAGAAACATTTTTATTTTATGAATGTAAAAATAATTTGTGATAAATCCAGCTACAGTAAGTAATGTGTTGAATATTAATATTAATAATAATACTAATATGAATGAAACAAATATTAATTCCTGTGCAAAGAGCCTGTGCACCCCCAAATCCTCTCATCCTCTCTACAGCGTCAATAGTGGTTGGCTCCGATCACATCAGTTAAACCGGCTCTCAATGGAACCTCTAAAAAGATCATCTGCCAGGGGGATCGACTATATGTTTATTTCTATGTGATTTAACAGTTTCCCGGTTTCACCTCTTAGTAGTTATTAGATGTTACTAATAAAATTGAAGGTAGTTATTGATAAATCTGAACGTTGGCGTAGATTCGTACTTATGACAGGTTTTTGTGTGTACAGTAAGTACCCTTTGTACATGAGGCCCCTGGAAATGTATGAGCTCCTAACAGTCACATGAAGATAATCTTGGCATCCTAGTCGCCGAAAGGGGGAGGAAAGGCCAGAGTGTTACTACTAGACACAGATGTAGCACTTAGGGAAGGAGGATGGAGAGATACATGACTGGAGACATGAATAGGACAGAAGGGTGGAGGGTGGCGGGTATAGGGCTAGCTACTACATGTTGCAGCATGTCCATCATGGGCACATTAGCATCAGTCATTTAAAGGTTTAGGGCCCCTGTGCAGGGTAGTAATCCTCTGGTATGAGTGACTTTGTTAGTTAAAAAGCAAGCACATGGGCCTGACTGTATGGTGCATTAGCAGTAATGGGCTTATGCAAACCCGTGGTGGGAACGGGAATGTTGTCATAATGCTTGCAAGTAGCCCTTCGATTCTCAAATCCTCCTCCAGTTAGTTTAGTGTGTTAAAAGATCAGCACTTTAGATGAGACTGACACTGACTGATTCTGAGTCACAGTGACAGCAGGTGGAACAAGACAAGTGTGCATTGAGTCCTTCAAATCCACAATTTTCTTTCAGAATTGCGTGTTAAACCGCTAGACTCATGTTTTTTTTACAGCTCTGCAGGTTTTAAAAGACACACACAGACAGCTCTGTCCCTGACGTCCACTTCGCTAACAATTGGCCCTGACTTTACTTCAACTTAAAACTGAAATCAACAGATACCTGTCATAGGTTTTCTATGTGCTGGAACCATTACGTGATATGTCAGTTTAGCTTTCGTGCCCATCGCTGCAGAAGTGTGTGTGTGTGTGTGTGTGTGTGTGTGTGTGTGTGTGTGTGTGTGTGTGTGTGTGTGTGTGTGTGTGTGTGTGTGTGTGTGTGTGTGTGGTCATCTGGACATAATGAACAGTTCCATTGTCTCCATTCAAAGGTGAGGGGGATGGGGACCTGAAAAGCACCTCTCATCTAAACCCTTCCTTCTAATGGCTACACTTGACATGCAGGGGACAATTCCTTAAGCAGAGTGAAAAGGTGCTGGCCAGCTGAGCAGGACTTTCAGCAAAGGGAAAGGAAAGACAGAGAGAGGCCTGAGCAAAGAAGGCTGAAGTAGAGAAGGGAAGAGTGGCTCATATAAAGGTGGAGCTGGGGTGTGAGGAAGATCTTGACAAATAAAGCAAAATCTGATGTAGATTCTTAGCTGTATAACTTTTATTTACTTTCATTCAGATGTAAGTGATGAAGAGGTTGAGTTCAAGGTAACATGTGCGTGTTGGGGAGGTGAGATGGGCAATTAGAAGGCCCAGAATCGTTAAAAGCCCCAGGGCAAGCTATGAGAGGAATACCAAGGTGGGGGAACAATGAGGAGAGGCCAGAGACACCCCTGCCCAGCAGCCTTTCACCACAGTGGCCACTCAGAGGGCAACTTCTAACACTGGACAAAGCACACCAGCCCTTCACATTCAGGCCAAAAGCTCAAATACAGTACGCAGTGTGTTAGTGAACATTGTATTTATGGGGCAGGTGTGTTGGAAAAGAATTCAAATGTCATGGGTAAAACATTGTAAGGCAATTTTGTTTAGTTCAAGTGTTATTTGATCAAGACTCGGCACACATAGTTGTTGTCTTATTTACTCCTGAAGTTCTTGAAATTCAAGTTACGTTGAGTCTGACACAGCAAAGTGTGATTTACCTGTGCCTGTGCTTGTGTCAGTGTTGATGTTGACGGTGCTTTTTCCAGGTTATGCTGTAGCTGCCACACCCTGTTCAAACACTCAGGTATTAGTAATGTGAAATTACAATTAATCAAAACACCACAACGACAACAACTGGATCACAGAGGTATTTGACAACACTTCTTTAGATTAGATGTAGACTATATTGCCAGTCGGACACACTACTATGGAGTCAATTTAGGGTCACATGCATAAACAGATGCCTGCGTGCGTATCCGGTGTTCCGTATTATTGTTAACTGGTTGATCATAGTTGTTTAAAACGGAGCTAAAGCCTGTTAGCTGTCCTTGCCAATATGCCTTGGCTTACGTTACCTACATGCTAAAGCGTGGCTTTTAGGGAAAAAGTAATCTGTGGTTGAAACGTTTAACTTGTGTTTTGTGTCTCCGCTAGCGATTTAACTGTTACCTGTCCACTGGCTCTGTCAGCGCCTGAGTAAAGTATGGGTGAAACAGAGTTAGCAGCGGTGCCGGTCAAAATGCTGTGAACTAAAAAAGGAGCTTGATTTCTTAGACCAAACCTCTTTGGTATTGGTGACATTGTAAGAGATTCTGCAGCAACACTGGGCGTTTGTCGTCTTGTAGATGGGTGTTAAAAACATTTGTGCAAATCCATCATCTTCACAAATCAAAGAGTAACTTCACACTCACGCTCATACACATGAAAACGAGCTGCCACGTCTGTCTGATTATTAAATATAATTAAAGTCATAAGTCAAGCGACTATCTTGTTGCTGTGTACTTCTTGTAGAGCTTTCAGGACCTATTGTGTAAAAAGTTCATTAGCCAGTCAGCTCATGGAGTCATCCTAAGGTCACATTATTTTACTTTATTTATTTTAAATTTAGCCACGATTTGTGCATGGTATTAATGTCACATGTTACAGCCTGTGTCCTGTATGTATGATATAGCCCCACTAAGTCTTCAGGTACAAATGTGGTTACACTACATACAGTACACTACAGGTTTAAATTACATTATCTGCTACCTCCATTGTCTGGTCCAAGTACACTTCAACATCCATCAACAGCAGATCCAGTAGAAGCCATCCTGGAATATATCAACATTTTTTACATGTCTTAAAGTCTTCAAGACCCAAGTTCATCAGACATAATCTCATGTCTCATCTCATTCCCTGCTACCTTGTACTGTACTTTACGTTCATTGCGTTTATTTGAAGACCTACTAGATATGTTTGAGAATCAATACGAAATCCAGTATAATAATTCTAATAGCAATTATTCAATTGAGTAAAGTCTAGTTTAAAACAGTGTAACATTGTACATGTAGGATTTGCTACATGGGTTTTGCTAATACTTCTTACCCTATTGCCATTTTTCTCCTTCCCACCTACTTTTCACTGTAAATGACAGACTTGACTTCATTAAATGTAACAAGTCGCATGCTGCTGGATTTGATAACGATGTTGCAGGCGCGCTGTCTATACAGCTAACCAGTACAAAGAGCTCCTATTTACATACAACCCACTTTATCTCCTCTGTGACACTGCTTTTTCTCATTTGCGGTTGACTCTTCAAAGACTCCGTCAGGATTCAAAGCTTGTACAGCTTGTACCTAATTACTATAATTTACAGCATTAACAGCCACTGCAATAATAAAAAAAACATGCTTTGTCAGTCAATCCTTTTGATCTTGACACTTGGATAAAAGTCGTCCTCTGGGATGTTGACAGAGAAGCCGCCTGACAGTATTGTTTGTAGGAAATTAGACTATTGCTGTAACAGATTATTGCTCTTTTAAACATTACCCTATTTGTCTATTTGGCAGAATTACAATGTGGAGCTCTGCTCTGTTTGTAGATGGGAAATAAGCAACCTTTTAAGAGGGAACAAAGCCACACAAAGCAACGTGGTTTCTTTATTCCGCTGTGATTAAAAGAGGGGCTGTAAACACAAAAACAAAGCACCAAGGTGATTTACATTCTACACACACTGTAATATGGAAGAATAATATGCTAATAGGTTGGAGAACTAACAAAATGCAAAACTTTAAATTGCTTTCTGACACAAGCACGGCTGAAGGGTGCGGCTCGGGACGTCTGAGCTAAGCAGCTGTCATTCTGCTCACTAACATTATGTGTGCTCTGTATTTGCCATGCTGGTTTTCTCCTCTCCACAGGGTTAATTTAGGGCACAATGAGAAACTCTAGTGAGAAACAGAGCCCTCTTTGTGGCACTGGCCCTTGGGGGTGACTAATCTCTGCCAAGGAAAACAATAGCTCACTGCTGCACAAGGGCCTGCTCCTGTCAGTGAAGCATCAGGTTCGAGCACGTGCACACATGCACACACACACACATTTGACGTGGTTGCCACCTATCCTTGACCTGACAACCATGACAATGAGCACACGGATCACAACCTTACAGTTGGCAGATGGTCAGTTTCTGGAAATAAATATTCAGAATACCTCCTCCATGTCCAAACAATCTTTATTATATGTTACAAAGAACATGCTTCTATTGATACATCATCTTGAGAATCATTTATATTTTATGAGTCAATCCAGAAGAAGAATTGAAGTGAAAGTCCAGTAACATGTAAGTCCAGTAACAAAAACTGCTGTTGGTCTGTGGTGTTCTTCTTCTAAGAGTAGTTATTTGTTCACTTTAGTTCCCAAGTTGTGCAAACTCACTCTCACTACACTGAATAAGCTGAACATACATGTAGACATTACTCAGCTGACTTATCAGGCTCAGGCCCAGTGTTTTAAGTGTCCACCTGACAATGCTTTTTGTGTCATTTTATAATTTTAAACAAGCAAGTTACAATTAAAACAGCACTGTCAATAAATACAACTCTGTGGTGGAGGTCCTGGCTGTTTTGGGGCTTTAGTGTCTCACAAACACAGAGTAACAGCCGGAGATTTTATAAATTCCCTTATCATCCGACAGACAGTTATGAAGTCTACAATTCAACTTGTATCAATACACTAGCTCCTGAAAGGTCAAAGGTAAAACATGCTAATGGTGGGTTTAGATGCTAAACATAAAACCAGTGGCATGAGGCTGACACCACTCACTCAAACTCTTGCCCTGTGCTTCACAGTATAATCGATATGTATTGCAATATTGTACTGTACACTAAAGTGACTTAAGACAAGCTGAAGCAGGATAAGTGTGTCACATCGCATCACAGACTGGAATTTTCTACAGTTACAACACTGACGAAATCACCTACGTGATTCAGTGAAACTGAACCTTAATGTTTTGTGCTTCTCGAACGTTTTGGCATCCTTCAGGAATGGGAACACGTTATCCATATTTTACTTGTCACAGGTAAAGTACAGAAAAAATTGTTGGCATTACAGTATGTGACAGAGTTGATCACACTGGTGAAAGACTGTTGTAGGACTCAGCCCCAAGGTTCCAATGCCCTGCAGTTATCTGTAACTACTATATAAATGCACTTTGACAAAAACTTGAGGATGTCAGAATTTAGCTTTATTCAAATGTAACATCTTTCTTGGAAATGTCAATCAGCAACAGCTTCTAAGCATCCAACAGCTATTTATGAATAGCCATCACTCAACTTAAGGCTTGAAGACATTATCAAATAAGCTCCTTATTTACATTTTATTATTTGAATTGATTAATATATACATTGCTGTTTTAATCACAGTATATCAGGCCTCAGGATGTTAAACTCCTTAAACAACATTTTCTTGTGGCTTGTTGCCATTAGTCACAGTCAACTTATTAAATATCATTTGTAATTCTTAGTGGATAACTGCCTTGAATAACTTGACGAGCTGTTGCTGTTTGTTTTATTTCTGTTGCCAGAATGCTCATGTAAACAGTAAGATGTTTTATGGGTAAACAAACAATCACGTTGACGCCTACTGTACAGTAAAGGTAATCCACATTCATCGCTACACTGCTAATGTACCCAGATAAAACCTGCACAGTCCCCACACAGAGTGGCTGTTGTTCAATCAAAGTGCTAACATGTTACCATGTGTTGTCAGCCCCAGCATGTATGTGAGCACACAGCTTGTCTGAAGACTGTGACGTAGACCTGAAAGCAAAGAGGCAGGTTGTTGCTTCTGTCATACTACTGATGCAGTTTTGACAAAATGCTTTGTGCATCTTGTCCTGCCTCATGCACGCTCTCCAGAAATTGAAAATACAGCATTAAGTCTTTGAAGTACAACAATGATAAAAATATAACTCGTTTAGATTCATTTGACCACCTAAAGACAATGTAGCAGCTGGATTAAAACAAGAACTAAAGGCTGTAATCTGCATGTCCTCTTTACATCTTACTTGAATCTGTGCTTTGTTGGCTAACCACGCATACTACAATGGCCAAACCACATGTGAGGGATTGCATGTAATTTTGTTAGGTAGTTTTGTTATTGCACCCGTATTACAGACGTTGACATTCTGAACGGTCAGAGAGCTGCCCAGCAGGCACACAACTGACCTTCAACCGCCTTCAATGTTAAAATATGGTTAAAATAATATAAGTTATTGTTGTGACGATGATGTACCATAAAACAACGTTGAATGCTGATAGTTGTAAAAAGGTTAACAAAATACTTTTAAATTAGTTTTTGTGACGTTGATGTAACATTGAAACAGCATTTGATCAGCGTTTCATCAACGCTTGATCAACGTTGATGAAACTTTGCCCCATCAATTTTGATTCACTTTTCAAAATCAACACATAATCCAGTGATCATTCAATCATAATATGACATTGATTCAACTATGATTCAACACTAAAATGCCTGCTGGGTGTGATGAGATGAGAAGTAGGCCAACGTAGATGTACAGTAGGCATGTTTTCCCATCAAACGGGGCCGAATGACTCCTCCTCCTGCTGCAGACGTACAGGAACAGCAACAGGACCTAAGTCTAACAGTCAGAAAGTCTATTACTTTCTATTTGTCATTTATTGGGGTGGCTGCCACTGTAGTCAGTTGGTCCCTGACCCATAGACTCAGTTGGTCTAGTCAGACACTAAACTAATCCCTGAGCAGTATGAATAAAGTTTCTTTTTAGTAAGTATTTAGAAACATTGCTTTACTTACGATCCAGAAGATTCTCACTGTTGTGTTGTGTATTTTAACTTTAAGCTTCACGTCACTGAGTCTTTCATGTCTGTAACCTTTCCATCTTTTGCTGTCGTCGTCTGGATCCTCTCTGAAGTGTAGGAGACTCTCCTGGTTGGAGGCAAAATAGCAACGTGCCCTCATCACCCACATCTGACATACACTTTAAATCCTTGCATGTGTTGTCAATGAACCTTCAGTAAGTGGGTTCAAACCCCTTTTTCATCCTCTTCCTATGGGTCTGGTGTTGACCTACACCTCAGAGGCAGTGAGGGCCTTCTTTTGCCCAGAACTCCTCCCTTTGTTGTGACATACGTAGGCAAAGTACAAGTTGTTTGTTGTTGTATGCTTGGTTTAGTGCACCTGAATCCATATGTCTTAGTTCTGTGTGTGTGTGAGAGGATGGTATGTGAGGGCTGTTAAGTGATATTTGAGTAATTCACAAGGAGCAGCTACATGTGGTTCACTGCGCCAAGACCCTTGTCCACGACTGGGAATCCATCATGGGCTTTTTTGGTAGGCTGTCCCTCGTCACTCGTCAACAAAAGTCCAGCATCACCCAGAGGAGAAAGACAATTCTCTGAAAGAGGGACACAGGGAAAATTCTTCAGTCTAAGAGATTGATAGGATGAATGCATATGTGCACTGGTAACTGATTACTGTGTTCTACCTTTATTTCAAAATAAAAGTACTTTTATTTCAAAATAAATAGCTAAATACCTGAATATGTCACTTAGGGTCATTAAATGTTTGCATAGTGTTTTTTTCCTGACCAAGAATCTTTTGCAACAACTCTCAAATCCGAATCAAATGCAGTAGACACATGTCGTTGGTACATTTTATGTTATAATGACCTATAATGGCTTTCTTTCTAGTTCCACAGGTAGCAGGTTCTTTGGTAACAAGTGGGAATTTCATAATATTAATGAGTGAAAGAAGTATTCATTAAAAGCTCCATCTTCAAGTAAATGTGGGTTGTTATCATTTGTGTCATCATACAAATAAATTTCCTAATACAGTATGTGCTAACACATTTATTTTTGGTACCTGCACATTCATCATTCCTCATCATCATGATAGTCCACTAGACGCAACATCTGTCAGAAACCGGTTGTTACAGACACAGACTTCACTGGGCTCAGCGGACAAAACCTTGTGGACTCTATGAGTAATGGAAATTTACAAATTGGTTCCACAAGAATCTGACGAGGAAGGGAAAGAGACAGCCATAAGCTGGGGGAACCATGGAGGACTGTCTTGAGAGCTTCAGGCACAGGAGATTTGGTCACACACCTGCACCACGGCTGCACTGTGGTTACAGAGACCTGGGCTTGGTGATTGCTCCTGAGGGCCTGATAAATTAAACTCGGCTACAGTATAGACAGACATGCTAATTGGAAGGAAGGCGCTGGGGCTCTCAGTGGGAGGTCTGATAAAGGTGTGATGAACTGCGTCATGATGAGTTTGTGAGCAGTGTGGGAAAGGTCAGAATGGCTGCAACATTCTTTATACAGTAAAGAAGTCTTGGAACATTGTTGTAATAGACACAGACTGATGCTGAAGGTAAAAGTTGCACAATATTTCTAAATACCAATGTGAGGTCTCTTCAAAATGGTCCCTTCAACAGAAAGATGATTTGATTAAAATTAAAATACATGTGATCAATTTCAGACTGAGCTTTTCTCAGAAACAGTAGTTAACAGAAGATATTCAAATCAGATCAGAATCAGGACAGAGACATGAACTACAGCTTCTCTAAAACATGGAAGTGAATGCTAACGAATGATACACAGGTTGTTCATGCCTCTACTGCCCAGACCGAGACACAGGGTATAATCCACAGATCAGATTCAGATTTAGTCTTTTATACGAAACAACCTGTCCTTAAAATACTGGACGATTTCTTTAAATGTTATGAAATTAAACACTGACAAATGGTCTGTCATTATTAAATGATATTTAATAAGTTGACTTTGAATAATGGCAACAAGGCACAAGAAAATGTTGGTAAGGGGCTCAACGTTCAGTGGCCTGATATATTGTGATTAAAACAGCAATGAATATATTAATCAGTTCAAATAATACAATGTAAATAATAAGCCTATTTGATAATGTCTCCAAGCCCTAAGCTTGAGTGATGGCTATTTATAACTAGCTGCTGATTGACATTTCCATGAAGAACGTTACATTTGAATGAAGCTATATTATTCTAAATTCTGACATACTCAAGTTTTTGAAATCCAACAATTGTCAGGACCATCAGCATGTTGAAGAGACTCAGCCTGTCGCACTGAAGATTAATCAGTTCCGCCTGCGGCTCCTCTGGTAAGGGTCGGAGTTTGGAGACGGGACAGACACCAGCTGAAGAGTCTTTTCTAAATCAGAGATCTGAGAGAATCTGTGCTGATCGTCCTGTGATTTGTTTATATTTCTGGGCTTCGTGTCACCACTTTCTGTGGCTAATGTGGGTAAATGAGCGAAATACGTGCCTAACATGTCTGTAGAATGAAGTCAGCTTGGATTCCTTTTGGCTCAGATTTCCCCGTGAACTCCAAACATGGCTGAGCTTCCACTCGTTGAGCCCAGGAGCCTGGCAGACGCTGGAGGGTCAGAGCAGGTCCTGCTGATCCGC